>NW_025049677.1:0-14534 GCF_019279795.1 Protopterus annectens
AAAGCCTGGGATCAATGGCATACAGATAAATCCCAAACTTGAAAACAAATCTACCTAGAGCTCAGAAGCAAAGCAAAGAATCAGTTAAACTAGACAAAATTAAATACTCATCACAACACTCAAAATATGAAAACAACTCGCAAAAGTTCTGGGCAGCTATTAACAACATACTCCTTCCTGAAAAATCTTATACACCCTGCTGAACGACCTCCAACACTATACAGAGCATAGCAACTCAGCTCAATAAATATTTCAATGAGTCCATTCTAGCCATATCTAAGCCCCATGAACCCTCCTCCCCTCAGAACCATACAAAACTCGCACTAAAAATGAGACCTTTATCCTTCACCCTATCTCCATAAATATTATAAAAAAAATTGTATAGAAGAGAACAAAAACCAAGGATGCACCAACAGCTATGTAGAAATCCAAAAATTATCAGCAGACAAATCCAAAACGACAACAGCCAACAATATATTCCACTTTTTATTGACAGGAACAGAATAAAATAGTAAGCGCTTTCACATCCTATGATGCTTCTTCAGACTTCAATAACATTCAGTGAAAAACCACTCTCTAAATACAGCTTCTTTGCACAGCTTAATCACATAACGAGCAATTACCTATTCATGTTTAAAGTGCCTGTGCCTAAAGAATTCAGTAGTACTTTAAAAGTTGATCACTTAACCCAGCATTATGTGCATAACAAAGTGCAGTTGAAATAACTTTATAAAAGTGTTGTTTCAGCATTATTCATAAAACACATATAAGCCACTCTTTAGATGCAGCTTCTTTGCACAACATAATCTCATGTCAAGCAGTTGACTAATCATATTTAAAATGCCTGTGCCTAAAGAATTCAATGGTGCTTTAAAAGTTAGTCACTCAGTACAATATTATATGCATAACATAATGAAAATGTTATTTCAACAAGTGTATTTCATCCTTTGAAGTCTTCTTCTGAAAACTCCATTGAACTTATTGACCAAGTTTATAAAGTTTTGTCTATATAAATTAACTTATCAAATATATATAAAAAAAATATATAAAAAAATAAAATAGAAAAAACTATGATGTCTAGTAAAAAATATATATGCCATTTTTAAAATGTCTCACTAAAAAAACATATAAAAAAATCAATGTTTTTTAGCAAGCTTATTGTGTCCATATACAAAGCTTCAGTGTTTAAGTGGTCTGGCTGCTAGGAATGGTTTTAGTGAGATCTTCTCATTTAGACCATGTTTATGGGCTTGCAGCCTAAGGATCCACTTGTTTTCTACTTCCTCTGTTCTATTTTTGGGGTTCCCCAACCTACTTGTCCTATTCACTTTTTCCAACACCCTAAATCTAAAACAATGCGTTAGACCATTTTCTATTACATGTCGTACAGTGCATTGGTGGTATTTTCCTTGTTTATAGCATAGATGTGCTCTCTTATGCGTTCACGTAACGCTCTGTTGGTTTTTCCAACATAGAACGCTTTTGCATAACTGACATTGTGCCAAATAGACCACATCTGTGGTTTTGCAATTGGCAAAGCCTTTAAATCTATATGTATGCCCTGTGTAAGGGTGTATGAAAGTTGCTTCTTCCGCTATGTATTTACATTGATTGCATGCATTGCAAGGAAAAGTGCCTTCCTTCGATGTCAAAATAGGGCCCCTATGCATTTGTTCATAGCATAGAAGCCTATTCAATGATTTCATGTTTCTATAACCTATGCTCGGCTTCTCGCTCACTAAGTTCCTAATTTTGTCATCGGCTTTCAATAATCTCCAATTGTCCTCCAAAATTTGTTTTATATATGTGTTTCTATTGGTGAAAGGAATTACTAACCTATTTTTGGTTTCAGTATTGCTAGTGGTATTCTTATACCTAAAATCATTGTCCCTGTTAAAAACGGGTACCTTTACCGCTCTATGTATATTGCCCGTCTTAATGGCTTTCTGCACCTCAGTTTTTTTGTATCCTCTAGAGACAAAGTTATCTAGCAGTCTACTTTGCTGCTGATGGTAAGTTGTGTCTTATGGTTAGTCTCGATGCTCTGAGGACTTGGTTCTGTACTATGTTGGAATGTATATGTCTGGGATGCATGCTGTTTCGATGTAGAAGGCTATTCTTCCAACAGGACTTCCTATGTAAATCTGTATCAATCCCATTGTTGCCCTTAGTTAACATTACATCCAAAAGTTCTATCATCTGATGTGAATATGAACATTCAAAAATCAAGAAATTGGTCGTGCCATTGATATATTCAACAAATTCCATCAGCTGTTGTTCAGTTCCCCCCCATACAATAAAAACATCATCCACAAATCTATTATAGTGTTTAAGACAATGGACATATATCAAATTCTTTAGTACATATGTTGTTTCCCAAAATGCCAATACCAGATTGGCATAAGAATTGGCACAGGGAGTGCCCATGGCTACTCACTTTTTCTGTAGATAGTAGCCATCATTGTATAACAGAACATTGTTTTCAAGCACTATGTCCAATAATGTCATGCAACAGATGACATTGTTGTTTGTAATGTGGTTCACAAGCAAAAACAGCCTAACATATTCTATTCCTATAGTGTTAGGAATGGATGTAAATAGTGATTTTACATCAAGTGTAACAAATAAATCATCCTTTCCAATTGGTGTAGCTCTATTGAGACTTGCTAGATTCTCAAGGAAATGTTGAGTGTCCTTGAGTATGTGGCTGGTGTTGTTAACTATTGGCTTAAATTTTTTATCTAGGTATATAGATAGAGGTTCAGTCAGCCAGCCTTTGCTTGAGACTATCGGTCTCAATGGGGGGGTCTGACGGTTGTTTGTGGATCTTTGGTAACCCTCTAAAGGTGGGAACTAGGGGATTCTCTACTATAAAGTATTTATACATCTCAATATCAATGACATTACTTAATAGAAGATCATACAGGTGACCATGTACACCCTTGATTATTTTGTTTATTGAACTTCCATCTAGTCGATGATAAGTGTCTCTGTCTGATAGCAGAGACTCTATTTTACTGACATACATCCCTCTATCCATCACAACAATAGCTCCCCCCTTGTCCGCTTTTCTTATTATTATGTCTTCATTCTTCTGCAGACAAAACACTGCTTCTCTTTCATCACTAGTCATATTAAAAAATCAGGTTTCACATCATTCCTGCTATATAGTTCATATAAGTCACTTTCACAGGCCCGTTCAAATGCCTCAAGCATCGGATGTTGTGGAGGCACAAATGTTGGTTTCCTGAAAATGTTAATGTTGCCATTGTCGGCATTACTTGTGGCCTCTCCAAATAGCATTTTAAGGCCTATATTTCTTGTAAATAACTTTATGTCTACAATTATGTCAGCTACATCTACAAAGCCAGATGGTATGAAACCCAGGCCCTTGTTTAATACTGAAAGTTCAATTTCACTTAAAACATACCTAGAAATGTTGAAGACTAGGTCATGCTGATGGGTTTCAATGCCTTCCTCTGTTGCTCGTAGATCTCTTCGGTGCTTTTCCTTTTCTTCCTCTGATTGTAAGGAGACCAAGTCCCTCCAGCATGTTTTGTTTACTGTGATGACAAGGTTTAGATCCCTGGAGCGTGTGGCTCTGAGGGATTGTGTGGCTCTGAGGGATTGGGATTTCTTTAAGTGTAGCATGTCCAACAGCTCTGGGTTTGACATGACCTTGTATGTTAAGCAAAGATCGCCTCTGAGTAGATGATATGCGACAGAGTATAGCTGCAGTTTTTTAAGGCGGTCAGCGTAGGGCATCTGCTTTAGGCCTGTGATTTTTTTAGTGAGGTATTTCTGTGGCCTTTCCAGTTGTTGCAGATGTCTTGAGAGGTACATACCAAACGGGGCATTGTATTCTATAATGGGTCTAATGAGGGATGAGTACAGTGGGACAATGACCTCCTTTTTTCTGGATGAAAAGCCCTTAGTGATGAGGTGTGCCACATAGAAGGATTTCCTGACTGTTGTGGCGATGTGGTTATCGAAGGTGAGACCACTGTCCACGTTTCTAGGGATGTGCCTAGGATGCATGCTGGTTTTATGGAGGCATGTATTTTTTCTAGTAGGCTTATAATAAACGCTTGTCTTAATTTGTCTTAGTTCAATTTTAGAAACATTTACATCAAGAAAATTAATATATGCATCAGAAAAATGAAATGTAAACTTGAGAAAATCAGTAGTATTGTGAAGATAATCAATAAAACTTGTAATATCTGTGCCATTGCCTCTCCATAACATAAAGACATCATCCACGAAACGTACGTACCAGAGTACCTGATCAAAAAATGGGTTCTGAGTAGAAAGAATATGTTGTTCTTCCCAACAAACCAAGGATAGGTTGGCGTAGCTATTGGCACACGAAGTGCCCATAGCCACACCAACTCGTTGAAGGAAGAACTGATCCTGAAATGTAACTACATTATTTTCTAGTATAATTTCTAGCAGAGTGCAAATTAAAAGAATCTTATTAGTTGTATGACTCTTATCAGCTGTCAGAAACTCCCTTATTCTTTCTACCCCCATGAATTGGGTATACTAGTAAAGAGGGACACAATATCAAGTGTAAGGAACACAATCTTCATTCTTAACAAGGGTTTCTATTCTATTATATAACCATTGCAAAAACATTTTGGTATCCCTAAGAACTGTGTAACAATTATCTAAAAAAACATGCAAATTACTTTCTACAAATCTAGATGAGGGTTCAGTGCACCAACCTGCCCCTGAAACAATAGGGCGCACAGGTGGAACAAACAAATCCTTATGGATTTTAGGCAGTCCATATATTCTTGGTACTAGTGGTGTCTGCACTGTAAAGCATTTAAAAAGGGATTCATCAATCAGTCCAGTAATCAATAAATCAAATACTAAAAAAGAAACCTTATAAATAATAGCGTTCACTGCTAATTTAGTTAAGGGTTGATAGGTACATGTATCTAACAATAAAGTGTTCATTTGTTTAACATATAAATCCTTATCTAACAAAACAATTCTACCACCCTTATCTGCTTGCTTTATAATTAAAGAGTGTAGATTTTTCAATTCAAATACAGCTCTATATTCTTCCGGTGTTAAATTATGAAATAATAAGTGATATAGTGCGTCACCTAGGTGCTTTGTTTTATTTATTATTATTTTTTGTTTGTAAGGTATACAAGTAATAGTGGGAGGACCCCACAGTAAATCAGTATAGTAAATGTATGTGTACATACAGTAAAGGACAAATTAACACAAGGAGGTGCCTTGTGTTGAGGGCGGTACCCTCAGGATTGAAAGGTAACAGGTATGAGAGAGGTTTTATTTTGTCAATGTATGAATGTATGAGAGAAAGAAAAGAAAAAGTTAAACGTTAAAGATAAAGTTAAAACAAGTTCATGAGCCCACTGCATGATTGGGACGTAGACTATACAAGTTCATGAACCCATAGCATGAGTGGGACATAGATTATATACTGTTAAAACAAATTCATGAACCTACCGCATGATAGGACGTAGAGGTATGCATTGTTAAAATAAATTCATGATACCAAAGCATGCTGGGACTTAGTGTGATTGTGTGAAAGTACCATTAGAGGGTCCGAAAGAGTGGTCAGTTCTGCACACAGTACCTATCCATCCCATTATCCTGAACGCAATGCTGGAGCTGAAATTTTTGAGCTTGTTCTGGAATAAAAGCAAGGGGATGCTGTGGGAAAAGGCTGAATGAAACTTCTCCTCTGTTGCTGCATGCCGACAGACTTCCTACCCTTCCCTCACTGTATGGTGTGTGGATTACTACAGTTATTTTCTGTCTTCGGAACTGCCAGGATCCAGGAGTTGTAAGGTAAGCCTAACATTTTTATTATTATTTATTTATAAAATAAGAAAAATAGGATCAAAGATAAGCAAGCAAGACCAGATCCCTGAAAAGGGAACACCTGCATATTTTATGTAATTTAACTTTGGGAAGGAAAGTTGTAAATATCTGCATGACTGGTTTCAGCTTACTAAGAATTGTGCTGGTGGTACATTTCCATTAAATGGAACTTATGATAAGAATAAATTGCTGACATTGAAAGATATTTTGAAAGAAAAGAAAAGCAAAGTAACCTTGGAACAAATGACAGCATTTTATTGTTGGTACAGTGAAGCACTTAAAAGGGAAAAAGAGTCAGCATTAACAGGGTTGTAGGGTGTTAATAAGAAATAGTTGCAACAAGTAAAAGAGGTAAAAAAGGCAGTACAGACCTGTAAAAAGGGATCCCTTTATCCTGTCTTAGCAGGTTTGAAATAAACTGAAGATGACCAAAAAGCAGAAACTTCTGAAGAGGATAATAATCGGGTACCTCCTGTATAAGACTCTGTTTCTCAGACCCCTACCTTTCAGTCTACTGTCCACTGGACACCCAGTTTGTGTGATACTGTACATCTCAGACTGGTTCCCCTGTTCAATCTTCATCTTCTGAACAGGCATCTGTGGTCGAGGGGGGTTCTTCTTCCTATCCTTCTCCGATAGCTTCTACTTCCCCAACAGGGGCATTAGTACTTGACACGCCTGCATCTCACCATTCACGCTCACATGACAGAGTACAACAAAACACTACACCCTCTGGAGGGGATCTATTGGCACCTGTCAGGGAAATTTTGGGGGCTAACAAGGAACTTGTTCATCGTCCTTGGACCCCTGCTGATTTACATACCATGTCTATAAATTTTCCAAATACTACAGAAGATCCATTAAAATTCAAAGAATTAAAAACTATGACAGAATGTTACAATCCTACTTTGACAGATTTAAATCAACTGCTAAGGGTAGTTACTTCAGATGAAATAAGAAAGCAGTTACTGGAAAAGGCTGAGATAACAGATTTCACTCTCACAGGGAATGCATCATCAGATAAATGAACAGCATTGTTAAACCAAATTAATGATGTGTGTCAAGTTAGGACTGACTGGTCTAAAATACAGCCATGCAACCAAAATAAAGGGGAAGCCCCTGCAGACTATTTGAGTCGCCTTAAAACAGTATTTGCTAGACATTCAGGAGCACCAGACCCAGAAGAGCAAGCTAAGCCAGCTATAGCAGCAGCCTTTGGGCAGGGTCTGCAAGCCCCTGTACAAAATGAAATAAAGCAAGTGCTCATAGACTGGCAAGGAAAGGACTTAAGAGTATTTATTATGTGCTGCAAATCACTGCACAGAACAAAAAAACAAAAAAGGAGACCAAGAATAAGCTGTTAACTTTAGAAATCAGGGAGCTAAAAACCCAAGGAGTCAAGACAAAAGCAAAAAAAATGGTAGAGTAATTGCCAGAGGATTTAGCAAAAGTGCTGGTCGAGGGGAACAAGGTGTAGCTGGTTGGCAACAATGAGCTGGTAGTGCCCCTCCAGCTTCATCTAACACATTTTGCTTCAATTGTGGAGAAGCAGGACATTGCAGAGGGGATGCCCACACAGGCAAATGCAAAGAGCCCACGATACTTGGACTGAATGGTAACCAAATTATAACAAGGCAGTTTTTCCTCCACCACCTCCTCAGATTGGAAGGAGTCGGGAAACTCCATACTAACTAGGTCATGGAAATAATACGGAACTGAATCTTGTCCAACCCGGAATTAATGGACATGCTGCACCTCAGAAAATCCAAATCCCATCGAGCTACTCGCTCGAGGGACTTGAACCTCAGCACTGAAATAATAGGACATGCTGGAGGGACAGATTCATAATCCAGATGCTCCCTTCACTCTGGAATAAAATCCCAGTGCAGGTTAGGCAGAGTCCCACATTGACTCTCTTCAAGAGGAATCTTGATGAGTTGATGGGAGATCGTAGGTTTACCCCGGCTATCACTTCTATGTCACTGTTAGACAGAGGCACAGTATACTAACCTCAAAAAAGGGCATAGCAAAATTAATTTAAAATGGGTGGCAAAAGACAAACACACTCTGGCTAGGCTTATAAATGCCCTAGGGCAGATGGCCTAGTATGAACCTATGAACCTATGACCCTCTACTGCCAATAGATCAAAACGAACCCTACGTTAAGATGAAAATAAATTCAAAGAAAACCCCATTTCTGGTGGACACTGGAGCCATTAGGTCAGTGTTAAAAGTTACTTCAGACAGTCCGATACAAGTATCAGAGCATAAAGTAAAGGCATTTGGAGCAACAAAAACTAGGGTTACTTATCCTGTTTCAGAACCCATTCCCATTTCTTTAGGTCCGATTGAAGAAAAGCATTCTTTTCCTTTGAGTACTACTGCACCAGTAAACCTACTAGGAAGAAATTTGTTATGTAAGTTGGGTTGTACTATTTACTGTACTCCAGAAGGAGTGTATCTAAATGTTCCAACAGAATCAGAGGGGGAAGTATTGGCAGTTTTAGCAGAAGCTGAGGAACAGCCTGCTGAAAGCAGGACAGGAAAGATGGACAGTTACTACAGCAGGTACCTGCCAACTTATGGGCTAAGCATGCAAATGAAGTAGGTATACTGAAATCAGCAGAACCAGTAAAATAAAATTAAATCCATCAAAACCTCCCCCTAGAGTTCCATAATATCCACTAAAGTTGGAAGCAGAGCAGGGAATCAATCCTGTAATTCAGTCTCTAATACAGCAATGAAAAATAATACCAGCTAAAAGCCCTTGCAATACTCCTATTTTTCCAATAATAAAGCCAGAGAAGGATACTTCTAGATTCGTACAAGACATAAGGGCTGTAAATAATGCAGTACTGCCTACGTTTCCTGTTGTTCCAAATCCAGCAACAATACTGAGTTGCATACCACCTACAGCTAGTTACTTTTCTGCAATAGATTTATGTTCATTTTTTGTCTACCAATTCACCCTGACAGTCAGTTTCTGTTTGCTTTTACTTATCAGGGACAGCAATATACCTGGACACGGTTGCCACAAGGATATACTGAATCTCAGTCAGTATTTTCTCAAACTCTGAAAAATGATTTGGAGAATGTGACATTTCTGGGTGAGTGTGTTAGTACAAAACGTAAATGATTTACTGATAACATCACAAACAGGATACCTTGCATCTTCTGACTATCACTACAGAGAAGGGACACAAACTGCCTACAGAAAAACTATAGTTGTGGTCATCTCAGGTACGTTATCTCGGTCATTTAATATCTCAGGGTAGCGGGCAAGTGTTACCTTCTCATATTGATGCAATATCTAAGGCCCTATGTCAGACTGCTCAGAGACAGTTAGGTCTTTCCTAGGTATGACAGAATACTGTAGACAGTGGATCCCTAACTACACAGAAATTGCCAAACCTTTGACAAATCTTTTAAAGCAGAATATACCAGAGCCTCTCCTTTGGAATAGTAAAGAGAAAAATTCATTTCAGAATTTGAAGCAAGCTTTAGCTACTGCCCCAGCTTTAGGGTTACCAAACTATAATAAACCTTTTATTTTATTTTGTCATGAAAGAAATGGATTTGCTCAAGGGGTACTTAGACAAAAACACGGGGGCAGCTATCGTCTATTAGCTTATTACAGCACAGCACTTGAATCTGTTGCAAAAGGTTTTCCACCCCATTTAAGGACAGTTGCCGCTGTTGCTATTCTAATTAATCTGGCACAATCGTTGGTGCTTGGGCATAATCTCACAGTTGCTGTCCCTCATTCTGTATCATCTCTTTTGCTTAAAATGAAAACTCAGCCAGTCTTGACTGCACATCTAACTAGATATGAACTTACACTTCTTTCTGATCCATCTATTTCTCTGATCCGCTGTCCTGTTCTAAATCTAGCATCTCTGTTGCCTACTGCTGAGGATGGTGAAGAGAATGTGTGTGTGTGTGTGTGTGTGTGTGTGTGTGTGTGTGTGTGTGTGTGTGTGTGTGTGTGTGTGTGTGTGTGTGTGTGTCAGACTATTTGCTTTCTCCTATTAGGACTTAAAGGACACTCCTATAGCCAATGCTGACTTTAATTTGTTCGTATGCTCCTGTGGAAGAGCTCACAGGGAAGCTACTCTCGGGAATAGCCGTCTGTACTGAAGAAACAATATTGTTGCAACAAAAATGAGAGGCTGTTCACTCTGCTCAAATAGCTGAGTTAGTGGCTTTGCAAAAAGTCTGAGTTAGCCAAAGACAAGGTGGCCAATATTTTTTTTTACAGACAGCAGTTATGCTTTCGGGATGGTTTTTGGGTTTTCGACCTCTTCAGGAAATCAAATTAAAAATTCAGGGTACATAAAATTGTTGTTAGATGTACTTTTGCTACCTAAGTGGGTGTCTGTAATCAAATGCTATGCCCATTGAAAGGGCAAGGATGTTATAACAAAGGGCAACAATCTAGCAGACAAGCTGCTAAACCAGCATTGGTAAATTGTTGCAGAAATGTATACATGCTAACGATAAGCTACAGCAGGAATGATGTGTTTGATTTTGCAAAGTTGTCAGCCTTTCAAGCTGAAGCATCACAGGGACAAGTTATGAGGTGGCTCAAGGATGGATGTAGAAAATCCTCTGATGGCATATGGCAACATCCAGACGGCCGACTGGTAGCACCTGCCTTTTTGCTACCTTACCTGGAAAGGGCATATCATTTACTGGTCCATACAGGTAAGACAGCTTTATTTAATCAAATTATCCAAAGCTGGTATGCCCCTGATGTCCCCTCTTTGATACTTCAGTATGTACAAAATGGTGGTAAATGTCTAGAGTATAATGTAAGCAAACATGCTAACAGCAACACTGGATGTTCACCTCCACCCCGGGGACCTTTTGTTAACGTACAGCGGGATTTCATCCAGATTCCTAAGACTAATAATTTACAATTTATTTTGGTGGTAGTGTGTTCTCAGCATGGGTGGAAGCTTACCCATGTCGCAAAGCTGATGCAGATACAGTGGTAAAATTTTTTTTGTATAATTATATACCAGAATTCGGTATACCCAGTATTTAATAATGCACTGTGTAAAAAACTATGTAAAATTTTTAATACTAAGTTGCGTCTTCACTGTCCCAACCATCCCCAGTCATCTGAATTAGTGAAAAGGGTAAACAGGATCCTTAAAAATAAAATTTCGAAGGTTTGTGCTGAAACCCACTTAAAGTGGCCCAAAGCCCTTCCCTTAGCATTAATGAGTAGGAGGGCCTCACTGATGTGGAGTCCATATGAAATATTAATGGGGAGACACATGGCCCTTCCAGCTACCCCTCCAGTGGGAAATGCCGATTTACCTTTCAGATGATGTTATGATTTCTTATTGTAGGAGACTCCTCAAAATTTTGCAGCAATATCATCGAACAGTAAGAGTAGCGTTGCCAAAGCCTCCTGCCCAGCCCAGTCATCAACTACAACCGGGTGATTGGGTGTACGTGAAAATTTTCCATAGAAAATAACTCCCTGAGCCCAGGTGGAAGGGGCCTTTTCAGGTCCTGTTAACCACTTTGACTGCAGTTTGCTGTGCAGGACTACCAACGTGGATCCATTCATCTCATTGCAAGAAGATCTGTCATATGGGGACCCCATCGCAGCCAACAGAGGGACATCAAGGTGTGACAGATAAATCATCTCACCAGTGAGAAGGTCAACTTCAGTAGCAGTCCATGATAAATCTGGTCACAACAGGTACTTTTGCTTCGTTTCTGCTGTTGTTCATGTCTAAACTGGTTGAGAGAAAACAGTTTTCTTGCTGGTCCTTTGGCAGTATGCCAAAAATCTAAACAAAACAAACTGCTGGATATGTTTGTATATACCTCATCATTCTAAGGCAGGGATTCCTATAATTCTCATCCCTGCATCACATGTGTCATTTGAAAAGGACCTTAATGACATCAGCTTAACCTGGCATAATGTAACTGATTTTTCAAAGGTTGTGTCTCTTCAACTTGTGACCACACATCATGGAGACATATGTTACGCCAGAAATGGGACTGTACCAGTAGGAACCAGTAAATGTCATTACAAAGCCATGAAGGTATGTTAGACTCTCTGCACTTAAAACACTATGACTAGGGGGTGTGGCATGGGCATGATAAGTGACCATTACTACATCTGTGGTGATTGCGCCTATCCCTGGTTACCTACAAACTGGTTTGAATGTGGTTTTGTAGGCTACATTACTCCTGCTATTCAACATTTCCAAAACCCACCAGCAGGTAGACTGAGAAATAAGCGAACAATCCACTGGGCAGACCAAGTATTTTCAGTTTTTAATCCTGGGTATAGAGTGCAAAGGACAGTAATTAAAACCACCACGCTTGCCCAAATTCTACTGGATGTGGCCAGCAAAACTTCATATCACATCAGAATGGCAAATCAAAAAATGACTGAAATACAAACTGTGGTGTTACAAAATCAAATGGCACTTTATATAATGCTTCTTGCAAAGGGGGGGGGGGGCATGTGCCCTCACAGGGAATCGTTGCTGTTCATATATTACTGACTATCATGATGAACAGAAAAAATGGCAAATTTCATAAAACAAATGGCCAAAGATTTGGACAGCACATCCAAACAATGGACACTTTTTGGATGATTGGACAGTAATTTTGGTAACCTGTGAACTAGCATAATCCAGGGTATTGTCATTGTACTTTTTTATTATATTTGTGATCATTTTGGTGTTTTCTATTCTAAAGGCTGCGATTACAAAATGTTTAACCTCACCTGCACATAAAATGCCACTGCATGTACCAATCAATGACAATTCCAGTATGACAGAAAATGACTATTATGATGCAGAGGCGTATTTTATCAAGTTAAGAAAAATAAAAATATAATTACATGTATGGTATATCACTCATAGTGTCAAAGAGAGGAAACTGTTATGGGACAAGATCAGCTTAAACTGTATATTAATTTCAGTTTCATTAATGACGCTATAATACGATTGTTAAAAAGCAAATATAATTTCTATGCAGGCCTGGTAAAAATACAGCTTCATAAGCTAGAGTATTGCCGTGTCTTAACTGCATTCTTTTAAAATTTAATAAGATTAAAAAAAAGTATGTGTTGCATGAAGTGAAGGCATGTTAGTTAATACAAAAAGGAATTTGTTAGCCTGACTCCTCCAGGCCAGGAGCACATTGTTGCTAGGAAAGGTTTGCAACATCCAAGGTCAGAAACAAGACCCCTTGGAAGCAGATGGATCATGTATAGAAAGGGGTTCACGTGAAGTCCGAGGCAAAAATCATGAGGGATGAGGACATTTGTAAAGTTTTCTATTAGCTAGAGTCATTGTAACATAACGAAAGTGCATGACCAGGTTTGATAAGAAAAATGTATAAAAGATGAAGGTTGTCTCTCTTCAGAGGGACTGAATTAACATCGCCTATGAAGATTGTCTCCCAGTGCTGTAAGAATAAAATTTCTGTTTGCACATCCTAAAGTGTTCCTGACTGAATGCATGTAAGGTAAATTCTTAATGTTATTTATTTATGACTATAACAATTCCTTTATTGTCATTGCACAAGGACAATGAAATTTGTAGCAAACGTCCTAAGGTGCATTCACATGTAATGAATATGAATAAATAAGAGAATACAATACAATACCAAACAATAGAATATAATGCAATGCAGTAAATAACTATTATTATTGCACTTGGGTGTATTGCACATGAACAGGATAAAGTAAGGTGCAGAGGAATGTAAACATTTACCTGGTTATTCTCTGTTCTCAATCTGAGCATTTAGCCTTGTTTGGTTCACATATGGCTCTGGGATAGAAACTGTTCTTAAATCTGTTTGTCCAAGATGGAATGGGCTGAAGAGTTCCTCCAAAGAGGGCAGTGAGCAGCCAATAATTTTCTGGGCAAAGCTAATAATCATTTGAAAGTCCTTCCTGTCTCCCACCGAGCTGTTGGCATAACAAGTCTTACAGCAAAGCCATACTACCAGGATTTACGTATGACAGGTGAGCTTATGCCTGTGATTTGCAAGGAGTGTTGCACTAAAAAGCTTCATCCAACAGCAAATGTGAAATATCATTCATCACTGCAAAAGGACTGATAGTATTCATAATGAGTTAGCTGTCATCGACATACCTCAAACACATGAGCTCTAATTAAATATTAAAAAGATGAGTTTAACACTTCTTAATGTCACTTCTCCTGCAGAGGTAATGTAGTAGACCGGTTATAATCAGTATAATTATAGTTATTAATCTCACTGGAGATCCACATCCCACCCCCAACCCCAGCAAAAAAGACCACAGTGAAGAACTTCTCAAAAGCAAACTTCACACTTCTTAAGACTGGAGTGGTATCCTTCAAGGCCCCCGAGCCAGTGGAAACCACAACCCACGCTGCTGAAACCCTTACAAATGCCTTCTACGAGCACCTCCAGGAATGTATGGATCAAGCAATCCCTAATAAAATCAAGACCCTTTCCACCAAAGGCAGGCACCCGGTCTGGTGGACCCCAGCCATAAACAAACTCTACAACAAGAGGAGAAAGCTACTGCGTGACAGAGCAAAATCCCTAAAAGGAAAGGCATCTCTGATCAATACTAGCAAAAAACTACGATCAGTCATAAAATCATCCAAGGCCAACTTTGAGAGAAAAATCGCTAAAGACACAAA
>NW_025049678.1:0-14758 GCF_019279795.1 Protopterus annectens
ACTATATCGGCACCGAGGGGCTCCTCGGTTCAGACTATTACGACTACTGCATCGGCACTGACCATTCAGTCGGCACAGACCTTGACCATGTTGGCTCCAACATCTTACTTGGAACCGACGCCTCAGTTATTGGCTCCAATTTTGTCGGTTCCAACTTCTGTACCGGCAACCACTTCAGCACCGATCCTTGTGTCAGTGCAGACCGTGACCTCAGCACCAGTGATTACCTCTGTGCAGACACCCGTAGTCCAGTCTTTATGGCACCGTTGTTCTCTCTGTGGACTGGTGAGGTTGACACTGAGCTTGTCTCTTCTGTGGACAGACCTGTTTCTCCCTCAGTCTCTGTGAGGTCCACTAGAAGCCTTTCCGAACACGACGTGTTGCGTCTTGTGGATCAAGTGCTTCTGGCCAGAGGTATCCCCCCAGGACCTATCCTTCCTTGGGAGGTGATCACCCATCTCCAAAGACCCCTTCTTATTCTCCTCCTTCATTGCCCTTGAAGTCCATTGATTATAGCACAATCTTCCCCCTCTGCGGTTCCCTTTATGGATCTCACTAAGGAACCACAGTTGCCTACGTGGCAGGAGAGTTTTGCTGTGACCCAGGATAACAGTTGTGACACACGTAATTTGCTGTTCCACAGCCATCCGGGGACTCCGAGTTGGCAGGCTGAGCCACTTAGGGGAGGGGTGACCCCTGTCCTCGACACTCACCCCTCTTCAGGTGGACCAGCCTTTCAACTGATGGAGAAGGCTCTGGCTTCTGCTGGTGATACTGTGCTTTCTATCCCCCTGCCCTCCTCTGGTACATTGTTTTCACAAGTCGAACTTAGTGGACATCGGGTGCAAGGGCCTCAGGACATATTCCCACAGGAAACCCCTTTTCTGCTGTCTTCCCCAGCTTCTCCCTCTGAGGAAGTCCACCGGAAAGGTTAGTGTAAGAGGAAGCACATGGACTCTACAGAGGAGTCCCTCACTGAAGACACAGACTTTGATGAGGGGGAAGGATCCCCTCAGTCACCCTCTGAGGTATCCTTTGGTAACATCCTCAAAATCCTTAAACAGTGAGGTGACTGGCAGCCCTCTAATCCGACCTCTGAGGAGTCTGTGTTCCTGCAGGCCTTTCGCGCCTGGCCCCCTCCCTCCTGAGTTACTCCACCTGCCGATGAACTTGTCCGGCTCATCGTGCAGAATGCATGGAAGGTTCCTGACACTGTCAAGGCTATTCCCTGGAGGCCAGATAAGATTTTGTCCCCTCCTGCTACGGATCCCCATTGTCTAAAGGTCTTTCTGTGGGTGCTCTGGTGGTGGCGGCCGCAACAAGAAATTATCTGGCGGAAGAAGAAAGCCAGACTGCCCATCCGCCTAACAAAGAGTCCCGGGCCCTGGACAGGATAGGTAAGCGCACCTTTGGATCAGCGACCTTTACTATGAGGTCCCTGAAATATATGGCACATTTTACCAGACTTCAAAGGGATCTGATTTCCGAGCTCTCTGAAACCTTGACTGGTGCCGTGTCTGATGAGGTTTGTGACAAAGTGGCCTTTCAGCTGGCTGCCATTGAGTCAATATCTAACTCCTCTATGCGATTGATATCTCACGCATCAGAAGGAGCAGCTAGAGTGGCGGGTTCAGCTGTGGTCTTGAGATGACAAGCCTGGATGCGCTTGTGCAATTTCAAGGAGCCCTTTAAGGCTTCCTATCTTAACGCTCCCAGTGAGACCTCTTCGTTGTTTGGACCCAAAGTTAAAAGCACACTGGCCAGATGTGAACAGGAAGGTAAGACCTTGTCTGCCGTAGGTGTCCATTATTCTTCCCCTCGACGTGCTTTCTCTCAAAACCAAAAGAGTGGGAAGATAAGGTTCAAGAAATCTCAGGATCCTTTCCATGACACACAGGCCGAGTTCTTCCGTAGAGGCAGAGGGGAAAACTCACAGGCAAGACTCTCCTTTCGGGGCAGAGGGGGTCCGCGTAATTAGGGTTCCAGGGACTCTTTCTCTGGCCAATCCTACCAGCTCTCCTGAAGAGCGGCCCAACTCCTTTCGTCTGGAGGTGGTTGGAGGTAATTTCTCCTTGTACCCTTCTGCCTGGCTAAACATCACCACCGATTCTTGGGTACAAAGGATTATAACCAGAGGTTATCATATCCCCTTCGATCTTTGTCCTGTCCCTTCAAAAAACCTTCCCGACATTCCACCCAGTCAAAGGGAAGAAGCAGCACTACAGATAGAAAAGCAGCTAAGAAAAAGAGTCATCCAAATAGTTCCTCCAGACCAGATAGGATCCGGATTCTACTCAAGACTATTTTTGGTGCCAAAAAAAAACGGGGACTGGAGACCAATTTTGGATCTCAGTGTATTGAACAAGTTTGTGAAAGTACAAAAATTCCGGATGGTCACAATACAGTCTATCCTCCCGCTTTTGGAAAAAGACGATTGGATGTGCTTGATAGATCTTCAAGATGCGTACTACCACATAAAAGTGGACAGGCCATCAAGAAGATTTCTGCGCTTCCATGCGGGAGCCAGTCACTACCAGTTCAGAGGACTGCCCAGAGTGTTCACAAAGTGCATGGCAGTCGTCACAGATCACTTGCGACTACAAGGATTCCAGGTGTTTCCATACCTAGATGACAGGCTCATTTTCGCCCCCACCAGGCAGCTACTGGAAGAAGTCCTGGCATACTCTCTCCTCACTGCACAAAGGCTAGGCATAACCATAAACTGGCAAAAATCCAATCTCACCCCATCTCAGTCCACAGAATTCATAGGGGTTATCTTGGATACAAAGAACTGCAGAGCTGCCATTCCAGAGCACAGAATTCTAAGGATAAAGCAACAACTGATCCCAATCCTTTCAAGGGAGAAATCCACAGCTCACTCTGTCCTACAGCTGTTGGGTTCCATGGCAGCCTCCATCACCATTGCCCCCCTGGCCAGGTTTCATATGAGACATCTACAATGGCTACTGCTCACCCAATGGTATCCTTTTCAGCATCCTCTTTCAGCCAAGATTTGAGTAACCCACAGGTGCAAACAGGATTTAAATTGGTGGATTACATACAATCCGTCACAATTGTCTCGCCCCTTCTCCCCCCAGCAACCCAAGGCCACAGTGACCACGGACGCCTCCCTGATGGGGTGGGGGGGCTATGCCAGGGACAGACAGTCCAAGGCACTTGGTCCATATTAGAGGCCCAACTGCATATAAATGTTCTAGCGCTGAGGGTGGTGCTTCTTGCGTTGCAAGCATTCCATCCCCTGCTGCCGTCTGGGACGATTGCGATTCAGTCAAACAGCATGGCGGTGGTCTGGTACATCAACAAGCAATGTGGAACCAAATCTTTCCCCCTCTGTTGAGAGGCCATGAGGATATGGCAGTGGCGATGGCTACCAACAGTTTTCTTCAAGCAACGCACATTCCCGGGAGTTCCAACGTGATAGCAGACAGACTCAGCAGGTGCATTCTACAACCTCACGAGTGGAATCCCTTGATAGCGGCGGAGATCTTCCACTGCTGGGGCCTTCCTAGCTGCGACTTCTTTGCATCCCTGAAATGCAGCAACTACTTCACCCTGATTGCCCCTCCAGGACAGTCACCCAGGGACGCTCTAGTCATACGATTGGCCCTCGGCTCTTCTTTATGCATTCCCACCTTTTCCCCTCATTCCCCAGTTTCTGAAGAAAGCCCGTAGGTTGAAGAGCAAGTTGATCCTCATAGCACCATATTGGCCTCATCAGATTTGGTTCCCCTTCCTTTGGCCTTACCAACTAGATCGACCATGGATTCTCCATCCAACCCCAGACCCCGGAGTTGATCTCACATCCGCAGAACCTGATTCATCCCAGCTTGGACAGCCTGAAGTTCACAGCTTGGCTACTCCAATTCCCTTGATTGCCAGGCAGAATGATCTTTCTTTACCATTACGTGACATTCTCATTGCATCTCATAAGTCTTCCACTAGAATTACTTATCTAAGCAAGTGGAAAAGATTTACCTGTTGGCTGAAGGAAAAACAAGTAGATCCCTTCTCAGCACCAGTGTCGATAATACTAGAGTATCTAGCCGATCTTTTTCAATCGGGTCTATCGGCCTCTACCATTAGAGTTCATTTGGCTGAAATATGTCATTTCCATGAGGGTGTCCAAGACTTTTCTTTTATGTGTCACAAATTGTGCAAGACCTTCATAAAAGTTGTGAATCATCTGAAGCCACCTTTTAGAGAACCTATTCAACCATGGGATCTATCATTAGTTCTACAAGCTCTGACAATGCCACCCTTCGAACCAGCTTCTTCTTGCGACCTCAGATATTTGTCATGGAAAACCTTGTTTTTGGTCGCCATTACTTCTGCCAGACGTATCTCTGAGCTTCAAGCTTTATGCATCAGGAGTCCATACTTGATTTTTCATAGAGATAGAGTGTCTTTGAGAACTAATCCTTCATTTCTGCCAAAAGTGATCTCTGAAATATCCATTAATCAAACCATTGAATATCCAGTTTTCTTTCCCAGTCATTCAAACAGAGGAGAGTATTGCCTACATACCCTAGATATTCACAGGCATATCCGTTTTTACTTAAACAGGACTAGGTCCTCTCGTAAATCTGACCAGTTATTTTTGGCCTATTCTGGACCTAGATTAGGATCTGCTGTTGCTAATGTCACATTAGCTAGATGGTTGAAAGACTGTGTGACCTTCATTTATACATAGCGTAATATTCCGTTGCCTGCTACCATGAAGGCTCATTCAACAAGGTCGGTGGCAACTTCTGCTGCCTTCCATGCCAGAGCTTCTTTACATGACATCTGTGCAGCTGCAACTTGGGCTACACCTCATACCTTCACCAATCATTACAAATTGGATTTGGCCTCCAGGGGAAGAGCATCTTTTGGTTCTATGTTGCTCAGGAATGTCCTTCCATAAGAGCCCCCAGGAATAGAGGTAGCTGGGGACTCTGTCCCATCGTAAGGAATGAACGAGGATTAACAATATCAGATAAAGAAGATGTTAATCGTGCATACAGCTGCAGTAATAACATATGGGTTCTCTGCCGTCAGGCGGTCCCTCGGTCGGCCGAATTCCAAAGTCTAGGTCCGGCGTCGGTTGTTGTCGCTTCCTTTCCTGACGTCAGTGAGGCAGGAGTATATAAGACACAGCCGACGCCATTTTCTTCAGTCTTTTTTGCTGCGCGGTGCCCGAAGCAGAAGCAGTTCGCAAGTGCCGGTCGGCCAGCTCCTGAATTTACGAAAAATTGGAAACCGAAGTCTTCATTAAAGCTAAGTACCCGTTGAAATTTTTCTTGCCTCAGACCGATGTCAGAAAAAGTTAACAATTGTATTTCTTGTGGGAAGCAAATACCGCATAAGGATTTCCATTCCCTCTGCATACCTTGTTTAGGCCCAGACCACGGCGCCTCGGCTGTCGCTTTTGCGCTACTTTCAATAAGCGCATTATTAAGCGTCGGGCGGAGTTCGCCCAACACTTTTTCGGTAAAGCCTTTGATTATAAAATGTCGTCGGAGACTCCGACTACTGTTTTGTCCAAAAAACGCAAGGACAAAGACGGACATGTGAGGTCCGCGGTCCCCACTGACACCACGCCAAAACCGGCTACACGTGGTCCGGTTCTCAGCGAGACGCCTATGCAGTCCCTGACTACCGACGACACTTCTTTGGTGGGGTCTTCTGTAACCGAGACCGCAGGTACCTCGGCCCATACCCAGACTAGAACCACCGAAGCCACTGTGAGCGTTGAGCCTCCTAATGTGGACAGGTCCACTTCCACCCATGGTGTTTTTAGACCCTCTTCTTCCTTTTCAATTAAGGCCTTTACTAAGTCTAAATCAGCCAGGCATCCCAAGAGGCCTGTTGCACAGGGCCCATCTCCAGGCCCCATGCCTAAAAAGCAGATGCTTAAAATGGCTGAGGATTTAATTACTCTTATCAGGGGTTCCCAACCCCCTCCAGACCAGAGACCCAGAGTGGAGGAAGATTCTCCCTCTTTGGATCAGGGCTCCATTTTTTCAGATCATTCTGATGTAGAGGAACACTCTTTCTCCACTTTTGAAGATTCTGATGCGGAGCAGTCCATTCCCTCTGTATCTCCTCCTGAGGATTTTTCCTTTGGGGAAACCTTGCACACCTTGAGGGAACACTTCCATTGGGAAGGCCAAGACTTTTCTGATTCCAAGAAAAGACTTAGGGAATTTCTTTTGTTACCTCAACACAGACCTCTGGCTATTCCTCCTGTTTTGGACGTACTGGATGATGTTTATTCGGAGGCTTGCCTTAGTCCGGATTCCTTGCCTCCTGCCCCAGTCAAGCCTGATAGGTACTACAGAGTTCCTAACTCTCAACAATTTCTGTACAAAAGCCATAATGCTGACCCTGAAACCATTTCTCAAGGCCCCAAGGGAATGAAGGCCTCTACTGCTAAGAATCCACTACCTTCCGAAAGAGAGTCTAGATCCTTAGAAAGGTGGGGAAAAAAGGTGTATACCTCGGTCACCCTAGCCATGAGGGCCTTAAATTGTCATTTTCATATGCTTAAATATCAGCAGTTTCTGTTATCACAATTAAGAAATAAAATATCTCAACCTGAACAACCAGATTTGAAGGAGTTGCAGGATATGATGCATACTGCAGAACAAGTGGGTAAACACACCTTACAATGTGGCTATGATGCCCTAAGTAGAGCTGCTGTTACAGGATCAGTTATTCGTAGACATGCATGGCTTAGGGAACAAATCTTGCCTGATCATGTGAAAGCTAAATTATTAGATGCTCCTTTACAAAAGGATGTGCTATTTGGTACTAATGCTGAGGAGATACTACGGAAAATGGAAGAAAAAGCCAAATCTATGCAATCTGTCAAAGCTTTTCTGCAGGTTCAACCACCACGTTTTAGCAGAAATTGGCCTTCTAAAACTGGTCCTTTCCAGCCACGGACAAGCCCCAAAGAGGTAGATACAGGCGCTCAAGGGGCAGAGGACAATCACAAGGATCATATAGAGGCAGGCAATGGCAAACTCCAGCACCAAGAGGTGGCGAAGACAGTGCACAACAATATAGGAAACAAACCCAATGACTTCCTCCTTTCCACGCCAAGCAAGTCTCAGCTGGCAGCACCTTTGGGAGGAAAGCTGACATTATTTACAAGAAATTGGCATATTGTCACAACAGACAAATGGATCCTGGATGTTATAGACAGAGGCTACAGATTTCATTTTCACACTCTACCAAAAATGAGAGGCATGCCAAACCTGCCACACAATCAAAGGGCAGAGGCACAACTACAAATTTCAAAGCTCATAGACATGAAAGCTATTCAAGAGGTACCTACTCACGAACAAGGCCAAGGTTTTTATTCCAGGCTATTTCTGGTACCAAGGAAAGGAACCGACTGGAGACCCATTTTGGACTTATCCATCCTAAACACATTCTTACTCATACCAAAATTCAAGATGCTCACATTACAGCAGCTTCTACCCATGCTGGGCAAGGAGTTTTGGCTGGTAACATTGGACCTCAAGGAGGCATACCTGCATGTCCCAATCAGATAAAGTTGCAGAAGATACCTCAGATTTCTTGCAGGTTCAATCCACTATCAATTCTCTGCATTGCCCTTTGGCTTATCTACTGCACCCAGAGTATTCACGAAATGCCTGGCATCAGTAATTGCCTACTGCAGACTTCAAGGGATACAAATTTACCCTTATTTGGACGACTGCCTGATCCAAGCGGACAGCAAGCACATACTTCTGGATCATCTGGCTTATGCAACACGGTTACTGAACTCTGGGATACACAATCAACAAAGAGAAATCCAGACTAACACCATCTCAGAAAATAATTTTCCTGGGTGCCAACTTGGACACAAACACCCAGATGGCCTATCTCACGCCAGAAAAACAGGGGCAACTAACTCAGTACTTCAAAATGCTAGCAAATTGTACCAGGCTTACTGCAAGGAAAATCCTGCAGGCTCTGGGCTTCATGGCATCTTGCATTCTTTTAATCCCATGTGCAAAGTTGCATATGAGGAAACTTCAGTGGTACCTAAAAAACCTATGGTCTCAACACAGCCACAGTTTAGAAACAACAATACCAATAATTCCATGTTTGCAAAAGGAATTCCTATGGTGGGCCCAAGCATGTCAAACAAACACAGGTCTCCCATTCTGCAAGCCTCAAGCAAATCAAGTCATCACAACAGACGCCTCAGATTACGCCTGGGGACACATGACAGACAGGTGCATTCAGGGCAAATGGTCCCAAAAAGAAAAGCACGTTCACATCAATCAAAAAGAAATGCTAGCAGTGATAAATGCAATTACAGCTTTCAAGGACCTCCTGCATCCAGGGCAATTATTGATAAGAACAGACAACACCACAGTAATGTGGTACATAAACAAACAAGGAGGAACACATTCATACCCCCTGTGCAGACTAGCCATGACACTTTGGAACTTGGCTCTGGAATGGCAAATCGAACTTCAAGCACAGTACTTGCCAGGTATGGAAAACACGCTGGCAGACAATCTAAGCAGAAATATGACAGATCCACACGAATGGAAATTGCATCCTCAAGTGTTTACAAAGATAATCCAAGCGTGGGGGAGGACAGACATAGATCTCTTCGCCTTCCACAGGAATCATCAATTGGAAAAGTTTTGTTCAAGGAACTTTCATCCAAAGGCCTGGAGAGTGGACGCCCTTTCATTCAGTTGGACAGCATGGACAGTTTACGCTTTCCCACCTCTGCCTCTTCTGCCCAAGGTGCTCTTGAAAGCAAGAGCAGACAGACCAAAGATGATACTGATTGCTCCAGACTGGCCAAGACAACACTGGTACCCACTCCTGAGGAGCCTAATGCATACTCCTCCCTGTTCCCTACCTCTAATGCCTCTTCTGCTGACTCAGCACAACTACAAAACTCTTCACAGTCAGCTGAAAACATCTCGCTGCATGGAAAATTCCTTAACACCTCAACAGACCTTACTCCCCAAAGAGGTACAGGATGTCATTTTGGAGGCCAGAAGGCCATCTACTAGAAAGGCTTACTCAGCAAAATGGAAACGGTTTTGCTCTTGGAATGAGAAAAAAGGCCAGGACCCTACAAAACTAAATTTGCCTCGGGTATTACAGTATCTAGCTGAGCTGCTGAACAGTGGACTTTCATTTTCCTCCATAAAAATCCATGCCTCAGCCATTTCTGCAGAATTCAACACGGATCCACCCTTATTCTCTCACCCACTCTTTAGACAGTTCCTCAGAGGGGCTAAGAATATAAGACCACCAAGGAAACAACCAGTGCCAGCCTGGGATCTTAATTATATTCTAGAAAAATTAACATTGCCTCCCTTTGAACCAGCTGCCTCAACAGATTTGCAACATTTGTCCTGGAAAACAGCCTTCCTTCTGGCCATTACCTCAGCTCATAGGGTTTTGGAACTACAAGCCCTCATGGCTGTGCAGCCCTTTCTCATCTTCCATCAGGACAGGGTTTCCTTCAACCAACCCATCATTTATGCCTAAAGTGGTATCCAGGGTAGCTTTAAATCAAGCCATACACTTGCCTACCTTTTACCCCAATCCTCAAAACAAAGGGGAAAGGCTGCTACACTCTTTAGACATCCATAGACAGCTATGTTATTATTTGGACAGAACAAACCCTTTTAGGAAATCAGAACAACTTTTTGTGTCCTATGCTGTAGGAGCTCAAGGGAAGCCAGTGACCAAACAGACAATTTCAAAATGGATAGGCCACTGCATACGGTTTTGGTACTCCTATCATGGAAAATGTGTCCCTACAGGCATCAGATCCCACTCCACCAGGGCCACAGCTACCTCTACAGCCTTCCTCAGAGGAGTTCCTACCAAAGATATTTTGGAGGCAGCCACTTGCAGTTCTGTGCATACCTTCACCAGACACTACCACCTGCCTTTATATTCCAAAACTAGAGCAGGCTTTGCTACTGATGTGTTGCAGGGCATTCTGGCTCATCCAAGTTTTACCTAGTGCCTACCACCCTGTGCGTAGCTTTGGGATTCTACCCATATGTTATTACTGCAGCTGTATGCACGATGAACATAGTGCAGTTTTGTACCTACCATAAATGTAGATGTTCGAGTGCTAATACAGCTGCAGTACAGATTTCCCTCCCTCCTTCCCCTCTTGGTAAAGGCTTAGGACCTTACCCCTCTTCATACAACCTGTTTGGGTTATCCTTCTATGGTATATTTGCTTGCAACTACTGTTGTTTGATTACATTGCATTGCATGTATATAAATATAATTTATGTATTGCCTTCCTACTGGGGGCACCTGACATCTGGGGCAAGAAAGACTGAAGAAAATGGCGTCGGCTGTGTCTTATATACTCCTGCCTCACTGACGTCAGGAAAGGAAGCGACAACAACCGACGCCGGACCTAGACTTTGGAATTCGGCTGACCGAGGGACCGCCTGATGGCAGAGAACCCATATGTTATTACTGCAGCTGTATTAGCACTCGAACATCTACATTTATGGTAGGTACAAAACTGTACTTTATGTCTTACCATAATGTTCCATCTGTATCGTTGATCCTCGTTCAGTCATTACAACCCTCCCTCCTTCCCCCTGCTGTGGCTTCTAGTGGATCTCACCATCCGGTTCTCTTAGGTCATTTGACCAGAGGTAGCCTCTACCTTCTTTTGACTTGCAAACTCAATCTGAGGTAACAGGGAGAGGGTGATTATGAGTAAGAGTTTACCTCGAGAGTTTGTACCTGACACGAGCTTGGAAAATGGCCGGCTTGGTTCCGAGGTCGGAACCGATACCCATGCGTAATGACTGAACGAGGATCAACAATACAGATGTAACGTTATGGTAAGACATAACTTCTTTTTCTTCCATCAGTTGTCTTGACAAAGTAGTTGACTGGTATGTGATAGAACTGGTTACAGGATGAGCACACCAAGGAGTTAGGAGAAACACCAATATCTGCTGAAGAGCTTACATTGAGCAAGACAATTTTGATCCCCTCAGAAAAGAGTGATCTTGTCTTTCCCACAAATGCACTCGAGGAAAGGATTTTGTACATGTTTTAAGACAAGATTTTCAAATATGAGTTTTAGTTGTCTTTGCCATCTCATCACTTCCAAACTTTGTGAATGCCCATGCTTTAGTCTTGGATTCCACTGTTTTACAAGGAAATCTGAATGACCCTAATGGATGTGCAGGGCACTTGCCTGTTCATTAGGATCAGGAAATGTAGGTAAAAATTACTAAGAGTGAAGGTGGGGCAGCCACATAACTGGTTCCAATCTCTTAACTTTAGTCTGTCTGTAGAATGTTTACGAAGTTATTTATAATGGCAGGAAATTTCCCCCACAGGAAACATGCCAGAATTTATTGCCTTCCGTGAAAGAATTGTAACAAGGAAATGTATCATAGGAGGTTACTAGGCTATTGGCCCTGAGGCCCTTACAAATCTAGTCAAGTATTTAGCCCGTCTTTCAGCAAGTCAGATATTACCTTAATCCATTTTCAGAACTTTGGCATTGATTGAAAATAACAGTGGCTTGCTCTCCATAAACTCTAAGTTACTGGATCATAGGACAGTTTAAACAAGGTCAGGGCTTCTATTCTGTAGCACTCTAGCATACTAGCAGTGTCTTACTTTTTGTTAGCGGCATGATTCACAGTAGCCCTGTTTCTGCATGTGTTTAGGTTTTATGGCAGTTGATAGATTTCCCCATGAGACATCCTACATTGCTGCTTTAAATGTATCTGTTAGCAGGTGTTTCAGTACATGACACTAGTCATTCATGAAATGATAATTGCAGTTTGCAGACCTGCTGCTGCAGATGGAGAGTTTCTGTCTCTGTGGTGTAACTATAGTTCATTCATTGATTTAGAGTAGGTAGGTTTTCCATACCACACACTTACACTTAATGGCCAGTTTAGACTGTCCATTCCACCTACTGAATGTCTTTGGAATGGGAGAAAAATGGAGCATCTGGAAGAAACCCACGCAAACACGGGGAGGACTTGCAGAACCTCTTTACAGCATTTCTACCCTTATACAGTTGTCCACTTACAGACCCATTGCTATCCTGCCACCTCTCTCCAGAATGCTAGAGAAATATATACAGACACAGCCCCGGAATATATAACTTACTGTCACACACTCAATACACTTTCACACTAAATCATGACAGTGACTGTGCACTACTCTGTTTCTTAGATCTTGCCTATGGCACTTAAATGGCAGCAATTTGATGTCCTTGGTTTTCCTCATCTGGCTAAAGCCTTTGATACAGTGTCTCATCTGTTACTCATTAATAGACTCAGCTCATTAAACCCAAGCAGCAAAGCCATCCAGTGGTTTACTAGTTATCTGACCCAAAATACATCTACCACTTCCCTGCCACAGGTTCCATACCGGGTCCTCTACTGCTCAATGTATTCAAAAGTAGCATGCAGGAAGCATCACCCATTTATTCTTCTACAGTATGCTGGTGACTCCACCTTTAATCTGTACTGCTAAATCCCTACCACATGTGCTAAAGAGCACGCATCAAGTATTTAGCCACCTAGAACAATGGTTTATACATTCACATCTTGTATTAAGTGCCAAAAAGTTAATTATATTCTCTACTACCGCAAACACAAGTCAAACAACTGGCTTCTTCGTTACATCACTTAACGACAGTAGTGTTGCTATAGTTGGCCATACTAACCTACTGGGATTAATTATAGTTAGTAAGCTAGACTATGCTATCAGGGAAACAAATCACAAATTGAGGTTGCTGTGTAGGTCATAGCTGTAAATAACACATCAAGTTTTACCAATTATAGATCAAACGTTTCTTATGCCTTCTCTACTCTATGCCTTCACCGTTGTTGCAAATCTCCAAACAGCTCAGCTGAACAAATTGGAAAATGCATGTAATTATATTGCAAGATTTGTTGTCCATTTTCCACACAGAACACAGCAATGTCAATCACTGCAAAAAGATATTGGCTGGAGCTAGTTAAAAAAACATACAATAATTCTATATCAAATAAAACTACTGCATACTATTCTAAACAAACCCCATAAATGTCTGGCCCTTATTCATTTTATAGACGGGTATAACCATGCCTGGCCCCTATGCTCACTAAACCAAAACCAACTTGTCATTAGTAAAACGCCGAATAGATTTGGTCTCTCAGTATACTCTACCTCCTTAGCCAGTAAGTGGAATTATATTCCCACAGATATTAAGGCTGAATATTTATTGCAAAATTTGTATCACTACTAATGCAGTGCCTAATAAAGTCACAACACTGTCCAAGTATACCATAATATTTACTACTACCCAGCCATTCCTGTTTTTTTCATAATAATCTCTATATCTTTGTGTTCCCACACTCTCACCATGCTACTTGTGTCACTTTCTAAGTTTATATTGCCTGCTGCTGTTCACTCTTATTATATCTACATGTATAGAGGCTATCCTATAATGCTATATAAATTGTGCAGTTTGTATATCATAATTTGTTTAATTGTACCCTCTTATATTACTGTGTTGCCTTTAGCTCCCCCTTCTATGGAATAGACTCTCTCTCCATGTCAAGCAAAGTACCTCATTAACCCTTTTTAAGTGCAGCCTGGATAACTGGATGGGGAACAGAAAATACTCCCCTGGGATTCCACCTGTGTCCCTGCTGGACAGGGGCATGGGGTGTTGACTTGTCAAAACAGGGGCTAAGTTCTTGGCTAGGCTTGTAAGGGCCTCAGGGCCAATAGCCTAGTAACTTCCTATGATCATTGGGACCTGACTAAAAAAGAGTGGTGCTAACTGGTTTGAATAATCTTGGTTAACAAATGGCAATAAAGGAAAATAAATGATGTTAAGTTGTCTAACTTGCCTTTGTTCTTGCTGGTTGGGATCGGAGCCGATCCTCGGCTCTGACTCTGCCATCTTCTATAGCTTGAGAGCTGTTTACTGGCTCGAGGCTACCCCTTATCCCATGGTGCCTAGTGCTAGCTACTCAGATCTTGTTTGCCGCTTCAGCAGCGAGGTGTCGTTTTTCTGGCTCAGGCTTGTATTGACTTTATTATAGAACTTCTTTCTGTGAAATAATCTTTTTCTTAGTAGGGTATTCTTAACTTCTAGTTATACTTGTTGTGGTAGTTGAGTGTATTTTTTGTAGTCCTCCCTCCCCTCTTAGAACTCGTTTTAATTAGAGAGTTCTACCCCTCCCCCTCCTTATCCTTTTCTTGCCAGGTTAGCCGTTTAGGTTAGAGGCTTTCCTTATACATTCTTGTTAGGCCAGCCGTTTGAGTTAGAGGCTTCCTAAAAAAAAAAAAAAAAAAAAGGTATAGTCTGTATTATACTGTACTGTCTGTGTTTTTTTCTGTAGACTGTATATTGGTTATTAGCTATTGTTGTCTTTTGGTTTCAGGATGTCTAAAGAATCCAAGGTGTCTGGGTTCAAGAAATGTGACTCATGCTGTCAGAAAATGTCTCTGACAGATGGGCACACTTCTTGCGTCTATTGCTTAAGCGCTGTGCACCTGCAGGACTCTTGTTCTGTCTGCCATGCATTTAGTCCAAGAGTTCTGCAGGAGCGTAAGAATAAGCTTATTCTTAGGGGCCTTTTAAAGCCTCAGGATTCACTGGCCAAGACTCAGCCTGTGAAATCCCCAAAATTGTCTAAATCATCGGCTCCAAGTGTGGAGCCGTCTTTGGTTCAGACTATACCTGCTACTTCGGTTCCAGCTG
>NW_025049679.1:0-14316 GCF_019279795.1 Protopterus annectens
TATATATATATATATATATATATGTAGATAGATATATATATATAGATATATATATATATATATATATAAGTAGGGGATTGTAGATATGTGTATATGTGGTGTTTTGTTGTGTTTATGATTTTTGTGGTGTAGGTATTGTGGTTTGTGTGTGGTGTAGTGCATGTATATTCTTTGTGGGGTTTCTGTGTTTTGATGGTTTCAGCTTTATGCACTCGAAATGCTGAAGTTCAAGATATATATATATATATATATATATATATATATATATATATATATATATATATATTTATATACATACACACATGTATATAGATATTTATACACAACACTTAACTAATTCTATAGAATCTTTTCCCTACTGTTGAATGACTGTACTGAATGATATGTTTGAAAAAAAAAACATCAGCCAAATTTACAGCTTAGGTGGCTTAGTGGTAAATTGCTGTGGATATGGTGTGCAAGGTCCTCAGTTCATATTTGTAAGGGCTAATTATTTTTGTTGCTGGGCAGAACAGTGCCTGATGGAGACAGGGTGATTAAGGCAGTTTTAAGCAGTTGTAAGTGGGTTTGCACAGGTTTGTATGATGGTAAGCGATGCCAACATACAGTTAAACAGGAAACTGATTAATCTGTGTAGGCATCGTTTAGTATCATGCAAAGTCACTTACTGCTGCTTATTGCTGCTTACTGCAGCTTATTCCCACTTACCCCCATGCTAGTTTCTTTAAAAGAAAAGAAAAAGGGGTGATAAGAAAGTGGTTTAAAATGGGGCACGCAGAGCGAAAAACAATATGAAAGATAGCTAGGGATGTGCAGGACAGATGTAGAGAAGGTCCATAGCTGTCCATTTCTGATACAGCAACAGCTGTGCATTTGTACAGAATTTGGAGGTGAATTTGGATGCTGAAACCCATGAGATAGGGGTGAGGACAACAGTAATGTGTTGTTAAGCTAACTAGACTGGATTACATGTGTCCAGTGGACACATGTGTGAAATGGACAGATATTTATGGGACAATTTTTTTTTTGGGAATAGATTGCCTTTTTTTTCAGGTGACAGTGGGATGTTGGGGAAGGATAGTAGGTATATTTGGGGAGGTAAGTTGGGTAGGAAGACAGACAAGGTGAAAGGCAGTATGTGACACATGTGGGGGGTAAACACCCTTGACAGGGAAGGTGGTTGAGAATTAGATGCACATGAGCCCCCGATTGGATACAGTGGGAATGATGTCCCCACCCATGGGCAGTCACCACTGCACCTTCACGGCCCCGAAGGTGGCTGTGCTGGGGGGCTGAACAGGAGGGGCAGGCTGACCCTTAAGTTGTGCCATGTGACCCTCAAGTTGGTGTAGCTACACACCAAACCCTAGACCTTATGATGGGTGACAATATCCTGTCTACACCCACTCCCAGGGGAGGGGATGAGCCCTATCCCTTGAGGCAGTTCCACTTGAAGGTGGTGCAGGACCAGCAGACAGGGAGTTCTCGGGTTGGGTCCCAGATATGTTGGGGCCCAGTGCCATGGCCAGCTGAGGTGGGACAGGTGGATCCACTGGGATCAGCCTTCCAAGATGTGCTATAGTGTTGAGGATTTACAACATATGTTGGTTAGTGAAGAAAACACATTCCAGGATTAGTTATAACAGCATGCATAGGTGTTCCCATTAACCCAAAACAACAGATTTGAAACAGTTGCATAGCAAACAGAACACATGGATATATGGAACCATAGTGGGCATTATAACAGCATGCAGGCTACATTGATAGCAACAGGCCACCAGTGATGGTATTTGTACAGGGTACATTCATAATCAAACATTTAAATATTTGTATAACAATAGGACACATGTCCCAATGGTAGGTGTGGTGAAAAATATACCCATTGATTTATGTGTTTAGATTATTGGTGCAGATAGCATGGGGGAGAGAGAGAGAGAGAGATGTCAATTAATAAATGTATAGGCTTCCATTGCTCACAACTTTAATACTCATTGCTCTACTCATTACTCTGCATGTATTAACTCACTTTACCTCGACCTATGGCCTTAGGTTGGGCAGTGGTATGTTTGTACACAGTGTTATCATTATGGCCTTCTTACAGCTACTTTCTACATTTTCTTACCTGGAAGACCTGTGGAGGGAATATCTGTTAACACTACCTGACTGTTTCTACACAGATTCTTACAGATTATTTCTACATTTTCTTACCTGGCAGACCTGTGGAGGGAATGTCTGTTAACACCACCTGACTGTTTCTACACAGATTCTTAAAGATTATTTCTACATTTTCTTACCTGGCAGACCTGTGGAGGGAATGTCTGTTAACACTACCTGACTGTTCTACACAGATTCACAAACAAAGTCAGAAGGTTATATATGTGCACCCATACTGTGTGCATGTGTGTGCTACTTCTATAGTCCACCTTGGTTTCTATCGGTCACCAGAGGTGTTGGCAGCACTGAGCACTAGCTGTGACAGTGTGACACTTGAGGCACATTTCTTGGTGGGGACTACTTGCTGTATGCTCTTATCTTGCTGTCATTTGCTGCCTTGGGGTTGGACAGTGGCTGTTGTACACAAGTGTATAATTACAGCATTCTTCTGGCTGGTGTCCACAGTTTCTTCTCTGGCAGACCTGTGGAGGAAATTTCTGTTAAGAATACCTGACTGTTTCTACACATATTCACATATTCCTGGGTGAGATTTTGCATACAGCTTAATACCACTCCCGAGATTCGAACCGTGCCTGTTTCTGCAAACGGTTCCACACATTGTGTTGCATCACAATGAGCTATTAAGGAGCTGTTATTTTTATCTCGACTGTTTTTTACCTAATACTCTGTTTGGACTATCTGCCTTGTAATTCTGACACTCATGCATGGCACACTGTTATTATAACTGGGTATTCATACTTTGACAACTTACATTATGGCAAACAAATGGTTAACACAATAGTAATATTCTGGGATCAGATTTTGGTGCATAGAACATTTGTTATAATAAATACTTTGACAACTTACAGTATGGCAGACAAATGGTTAACACAACAGTAATATTCTGGGATCAGATCTTGGTGCATGCAACATTTGTTATGATAACTCTGTTACAACTCCACAATCTTTGTCAGATGAGCCTCAATTAATTAATGCTGTCAGAGCCATAATTGCTCTACTGAACTTTACACATTTACTTCATACTACCAGATTCCTCCATACACACAACAGTCTGAGGTTTTGTCTTTTATTGACAGGTACTGTAACCTTTATTGACATATATCCCATACATCACTATTACTCTGCAATGTGTCATTTATTCAGTCAAAGCAGTAAAAATTTCTAACTACTGGTAGGTGACATTCTACTCCTTTCTATTTATTTGCCTTGACTACAACAAGCTAGATTTGTACTCACCAGCCTTGCGACACAGCCTTGACAACCTGCTGCTGTATTCATTCATGTTCGCAGTCCTCTCATCTGCAGCTGTACAGGAGATAGAGAAACATTTATGCATACCTATTCATCTCATACTTAGGCTGGACCTTGTTACACAATTAATTGATACTGATACTTACACACTGCTGGGACTTCCTGTGTTTGAGCATCTTGGATCCTCTGATCCAAGAGATCCCTTTCCTAACACTTAAGATCAGTGTAGTGGTGCTGGACCTGCTCACCAGTCCGAGTGATATAAGTAGTACTGGTGAGGTCACATGTGAGATGGTCCCAGGCCTCTGCTTTGTACTAGGAGCCCTGGTACTGGTCCTGCAGCAGTTTCTCTGCATGGTTTTTCACAAGGTGTCCAACCATGACCTTGAACTCCTGGATGCCCCAGTGCTGCACCCAGAAGCATGTGCCCTCTCTAACTCCTGACATGGTGCCTGCAGTGATCTGCTACAACAGGTTATGGGCTGTATTCGCACCGCAGATGTCTAAATAGGGCTGATTTCCCACCCTTTGCCATGATTGGAGATGGATGATTTTGAAAATGCTGAGCTGAGCTAAGTGACGGGCAAACCTGCTTAGCTAAGTTAGGCATTGCTTAAAGGGAAAGATGCTAAGCATTGCTTACCAGTACACAAATCTGCTTAGTTATGCTAATTATTGCTCAGCATACATATTTGAGCAATGCTTACTCTGGCTAAGCATAGCTGGGCAGAATTTAGCACTGTTCAGCTTTCATTTTTGGGGCTATCAGGATTGTGAGGTTGGCACCTTCTTAATGACACATCTTTACTACACTGACAACACACATTTGGACCTGCTACACTACCCTGGTTAACAAATATATATTATTACTATGTATTTCTAGATACATACACTTTTGGTGCTGTTTTCACAAATGAAAATGCATGGGTGGAATTGGAGATCGAACTGTGAACCACTACATGCGACGTGAATGCTCTAACCACTACACTACTTCATTTGGACTAAGAGGGCGGTCTAGTTCTATTTAGCTCATTTGAATCTTTAAGCTATCTGTACATAGCTGCACGATGCACACACCCGCACAGCTACACTTAAACTTTATTGGGAATGGAAAAAAAAACAGAACCTGTAATATTACTCTTACTAACTTAGAACGCTTCTAGGATACTTGCTTTTGTGTTAGCAGACATTTTGGGTGGGATATTACTTATGCAACTCTAATGCATGTCATTGTTTAGTGACTTCATTTGCCAGACAGGAGGGGATTTTATGAGGGAAAGGCCACAGATATATGGGACAACTGTGGACATTCTGTGTACATCTGGCCAGTTGGGAACTATGTTGTGAGGGGTTGTATTGATTTCATCCATGGACACTGTTATCATGTGATAATTTCCATGGATACTGTACATGCTTTGGAATTGCCGTATGGCAATTCTAGAGTACAGGGGGCATGTGTACTCTGCGGGTAATGCTTGGACACACCTCCTGCTCTTGTACATAGATTGTGTCCATGTAGACAGTACACCAGCACGCATTCATTAATATGCAAGGCGCGCTGCTGCTCTACACGGGCACAATCCATTCCATGCAGGAATAGCACTATTTCTGCATGGAGCTTAATGAATCCTGGGGATCATTTTTTAAGTTACACAATGTTTTCTCTATTTAAAGTATGTGCTCTCTGTTGAGGTACTACACATCAGATTATTTTATTTCATCATACACAGTAATGTGTGGCCTCAGATACAAAAAATATGATTTATGTAGTGGTGAGGGTGAAGTGGCAGTAGTGTTTATTTAGTGGCAGGATACTCATTTTAATCTGTAATTTTCTCATTACTGTATTTCAATGAAAACATTTGTACTGCTACTTTTAAGTTATAGGTAACTGCCAGCTGTAACAATGTTAATGCATAGACCATTGGTGTTAATTGGTGTTAATGGCTACAATCATGTGTTATGACATTCAGATTTCTTTCCACAGTTCAATGAGGTTTTAAGCATTTACCATTACAAGAATGAAATGCATACAGTTGAAAATTGTCCTATGCCTCCCTCTTTTTTAATTAACTTACTCTCTTTTGTGTTAAACATTGACCTGTGTTTGTGAAGGTCAAATTGTAAGTAACAGAAATGTCACACTTAATTCACAGTAGTTCAAGGTCAAATGTGTCATACACATCTATTAAAGAAAGACAGGTTAGGTGATCATGCAAGGGATTTTAAAGAGGGGCTGCCATGAGAGCTAGATGGTGAGTCGGTCCAATGTTGTGACCTACCTGATACAGGTAATCCTGCAAATGGCAATCTATCAGTGCTATGAAAACATGATCAGGACCTTGAATGAGAAGGTCTTCTAAGTGTAGATGAATGCTGACATGACATGCATGAACTCTGTTGTGCTTATCCCCCTCCCCCTGACTAATTACATCACTTTCTTGAGAAACACTTGTACTCTCATGTGATCTGCCCCCATATGTCCAGACAGTACCCCATTCCCTTCTTGTTCCAAGACTGACTCCTGTTTATGTCTGGCAGTTCTAACTAGTGTAGGAATGGAGGCAGCCACCAATGCTCAATGTCCCACTATACTACACTTCTATACATCAATGTGATCATAGCATTATCCCTACTCTGTGCCATTTCCAGGTAGTGCTGGAAATCCTTGTGCGTATCCTGGAGTACTTTGAACATTTACTTCTGACTCTCTGTGGCAGTACCCCAAGCACTAACAATGGCACAGCACATTTGTTGTTGAGCATCCAATGCTTTATGTGTTTCCTTGGGTAGCTGTAACAAATTCCTTCACCTGGCTCTCTTTTTATAGCTGTTACTATGGACACTGTTACCTCTGAATGCCTGCCATCATCCTGAAAGTGTTCATCTTAATTTGGAGATACTGGTGTAGAATTGCATGGGTTTTCTCCCTGTACAAGTGACAGGGTAATGTCAGCATGTACTTGATGTTGTGATACACAAAGACTTCCTGTAGAGTCACTAACATGTTGTATTGTTTGCGATCATGCCATTAACCTAGGGGACTGTATGTCACTTTCCTCAGGCTGGCTCATAAATTTAACTATGCTATCGGCATCATCATCTTCAACATCCATTCTACTGCTGATACCCTCCAAATGTATTGGTATAGTTAAACATTTTATTTCTTTTGATGACCCTGTACAAAATGTGTGAAAACATTTCTAATAGCATACAGTACTATATGCTTAATAAGGAAGTGTGGGAAATACTTACCACGTACACTGCATTTGTTGTCATTCCGTATAGATTTTGAAGGTTCACCTGTTAATAATAATTGTCATGTGTATAATGTAATTTTTTCCATATCAGCATTCATTTCTCTAAATAAATATATGTTACTGATTTTAAAGTAACCTTCCTGAGCAGACAAGCGTTGCTGCTGCAGTCATTAGTAATAGCCAGTGTCCACACCACCTCTAATTATTCCAGTGCCATCATCGTCTGTGTAGTAGCTATCCCCACAGATGGAGAGGAGGTATACCACATATGGTGTTAGTGTGATAATTGTTGAAGCACCCCCCCAGTACTGACACAGGCAATTGAATTCTGCCTTGCTTTGCTTCTAGCATGTCCTACAATATCATTTGCCCACTTCTTGCATCGTGTAAATATGCTGTTTCTTCCACCAACTGCATTAATGTGCTGATTACAGGCTTTTGTCTTCTTAGCTTTTTTGGGTCCCCTGACTACCAAACAGACATTCTCCATATGTCCTAAAGACTGCCAATAGGATGCGGCTTTCCTCATGGATGAAGTTGTCCTTTCTTTGCCTTGATCCCCTGTTCTGTATGATTAATGCACATTAAAAATATGTCACAATCATAATACACAAAATACTTTTGATGTAATCATCAGTTTAAACAACACAGCAATAACAGCATGTCTGTCATCATCACAAAAAGGTAGTTAACACAGACTTCATAATTATATACACATGCAAAATCTCAGTCCAGCCAAGTAATGTGCTATTGTGATGTCTGAACTATCATGAATACATTCAACACAGTAAAGCAATTAGTTTGTTAACAGATTCAACCTTCATCAGTGACACAAACAAATCACCAAGTAAAGAAGCATATATGTTAAGCCAACAAAACATGCTTACCACTTCAATATTTCACAATTAAATCACTGCACCAAAGTAAATGATTTTATCAGTGATCACTAATCATTTCCACTGCTGCTGCAATGATTTTCCATTTACAAATGACAGCTTTATAGTAGTCACTAAAATATATTGTAATATGCCAATGACAATAGTAATGGAAATATTTCTTGAAGTGAACTCACTAATTTTGCATCATTCTGAAGTGTGCCATTTTAGTTTACAATATTTCTGTTATTTCTTTTAACTTTAAAATGCCCATAGTTTCCTAAGTCATTTGCTGCATAACTCAAGTAATCAGAAATTAATATTGTATTGTTAAACTATTCCATGTAAATTCAAGTCCATTTATATGTTTTTTATGCAAATAAGGCCCTGTTACATTTATCTCTATGAATCAGAGTAATACACAAATGTGTACAGCCACTTATGTACATAAACTGTTCTTGACTGCTCATGAATATGGCCTTGGTTCATGTGAACATGCTGAAGACAGCAGTGGAGTATGCAGCCATCCTCAGCAGTCCCCAGCATACCACAGAAATGTGCGGATAGCCTCAGATATGCTCAAATCTGAATATATTCAGAAAACAAAATTAAGTCATATGTTTTGTGACATCCCTCCCACTGATACTGGTGAGGGATGTTCATTTGGAATAAAAATAGATACACACAATATTTCCAGATGCAGCTCTCTGCATCAAGCACAATTTCCTTTAATAGCACACAGAGAATGCATTCAGTCCAGGGTCTGGGTTTCCCTATGTCTCTCTCTCCAGGCTCCCAGTAAGACTTCTCACTGGCAGAACTGTAGAGCTGAGCCCTCAGCTGAGTGTCCAAGTCAAGTTCTCCACCACTCTCTCCGTGAAACCAGTGCTCTGTCTCCCTGCTCCAAGCAGCTGATAAACACACTCTTAGAGATTTGATTTGCATACACACACACACACACACACACACACACACACACACACACACACACACACACACACACACACACACACACACACACACACACACACACACACACACACACACACACACACACACACACACACACACACACACACACACACATAGAGGATAATCTGTCAGGCATTACAGGCAACCTGGCAGTTGATTGAGTAGAACCACTTCCTGTTAATGTATGTCCTTCCCTGTTCCCCAGGTGGAGCTTTTATTTGCATGTAAGTGCAGTCTATGGCCCCCAAAACATCAGGGAAGTGTGGTACAACATAAAATCCCTACATTATTTTTGATGTCTCCTCTGATATGCCTGGAAAATAGATGTACTCCCTTGCATGCTCTAGCATAGCGTTAAGACATTAGTGCAACATTCTGGAGGCTGAGGTATATGACACCCCTAGTGCATCCCCTGTGGGTCTTGGGAATGTCCAGTAGCTAATATGCTTAATGCTACACATGCCTTAGTTTCCACTGGTATATGTTCTCCCTGATTTTCCCTGGGTCTGAGGTGGGTGCAGCAGAGGTTGCAGAGTTCCTGTAGTGTTTGCCTATCAACCCTGTATTACTCTAATATTTCAATGCCATGCAGTCCATAAGTCCATGATATGTTAAATGAGGTCTTAACATCCTTCTTCTCCTTGGCTGAGGACTAGCAGCAGCATAGATATGAGCCTGTTGCACATACATATACAATAGAGTTGCAGCAGCCCCTAACATTTTTTTTCTAAGTGTGATGGTGACTATATTCCAATAGATTTTGGAGTTCACAGAAAAGAGCTACACCAAGTGTACACAATTACATTATAGCTTCCTAAATGGCATCACCATCTTGGCTTGGTTAATTAGCATGTAATTCAGCTAGTTATGATTTCATCAGCATACTCTGCCATTTACCTTTGTTTTGCAGCTTTACCATTTAATGAATAAAAAATAGCACACTATTGTGTGTGTATCATGGTGCGATGTACACAAGATAGAAGTGTGAAGTTCAGCCATTCATGAATCAGGCCTGGTATGTTCTGATCTGTGGTGACAGCTATGGATTTTTGAGATTTTGTGTAACTTACCAAATAAAATACAACTCATAATGAAATAATTATTTTTAATTATTTAATTAATGAGCATGTTAAAATACACATTATTATATACAAGCACATATTTCTGTGTGTGTGTGTGTGTGTGTGTGTTTGTGTGTGTATGAGTCTGGAGAATGGTACATAATAAATATCTAGCACAGTAAGATTAGGGATGAATTTCATTTTGAATGACACAGCTATAACTAATGAAAATCAAAGTCCATAAAATTATAGCACAGTAGAAATCTGATCCTTGTTACTGTCGAGTTGTTAAAGATAGTGTAATAAATGCAATCGTGAAGGTATTCGGTGATACTAATTTAAGTACCCAGAAAAAAGTGCATATCCATATGTTTTTTTCATACACTATATTACAAATCCAAGGTTCCCTTCTCTTTCTGATTCCTGATTTGTAATTAAAGTACTGTGCTTATTGGTGACTCTGTGTCCTAAAGTATATCAGCACTATTTTAATTTCATAAGAAAAAAACTATTGCTGTCAAAAATCAATCCTCTTGGAGAGAAAAGAATGGCTTGACCAACCAGCAGTGATAGTAGACTGATCAAAGTTATTTAAAGGTACTATAGCTGCCTTCCTTTCATCATTCAGGCAAATTTGTACTGAATAAATTAACATCAAAAGTCCTTTCTTACGGGGCGTGGCCAAGGATGAACACAGGATAGCAGCAGATTTCTTCAGCTCCACCAACATAACTACATTAACAGGAAATTATTACTTCAAAATTCAACTAATGGAATACTTTTCTTTCTAATAACGTTTGGAATATCAATATCTTGAATAATATCTAAAAAATAAAGAAAATTTAACTAATTTTCCTGTCAGAAATCTTTTTGGAAATTTCTCTCTCATCACTTCTGTTCAGAATGAGTTCCAGCAAGGCTAACAGCCAGGATTCCAGCATTAAGAAAGAGCTTCAGACTTTACTATCAACTATTCAGCAACTAACAACTAAAATGGACAGACTGGATGTTAAAATTGATAACTTTATAGAGAAAACCACAAAACTAATGGATGTGCTACACCAAGATCTACAACATCAGAAAGCTCAGATTACAGGTATAGAAGAGACACTTAATGATATGGACAACAGAATTAAGGAAGAAGAAATAAACATTGAATTCTTATTGAAACAAAACACACACCTTCAATTCAAACTAGATGACTTGGAAAACAGATCCAGACACAATAATATAAGAATTTTTGGACTACCAGAAAATATAGAAGGTAATAACATTACATCTTTTTTAAATACTTGGCTTCCCAAAACTTTAGATCTGTCAGAGGTATTTTCTTTTGGTATTGAAAGAGCCCATAGGTCTTTATCTAATTCTAATACAAATAAAAAGTATCCTAGATCAGTTATTGTAAGATTTTTATCATCTTATGACAAGGAGATGGTATTAAAATCTGCATGGGCTAAAGCACCTATAAAAATTGATGAAGCAACAGTGCACTTTGACAATGACTATTCTTCTTTGGTAATATCAAAAAGAAAGGTCTTTTTACCATTAATAAGAGAGCTTAAGAAAGCACAGTTCAAAACTCATCTTTTATTTCCTTCCAAGCTAAAAATCTTTTTACCTGATGGCCCTAGAATTTTTGAAGACTTGGACTCTGCTTTGCTGCACATTAAAAAAAATAAAATACTAGATAAAATAGAGGATATGGAATGGGCAAGTCCTTCGTTAAAGAGAATGGCAACAGGAACTTCTTGGAAGACATCAGAGAAACAAAAAAGACTAAAAAACAAATGACATGTTTTATATTTCTTTGAACTCTTTAATTACAATTACTACATTTACAAGAAAACCACAAATATTTTAATGGTTTGTTCAAAGTTATTTCAATATGCAAGAACTGAATTTTGTTTTATAAATAATCAAACTTCCTGAGGAACAAATAACCTGATATGAATCAACTTGTTTCTCTTTTGCGACAAAGAGACCTAAGGTTAGTAATTTGACACATTTCCTTTCTTTTCTTGTTGTAAATAATGGCATTCTCTTTAAACTAAACATCTAGAGAAGGGTGGGGGAGAGCAGGGAGAGGGGAAGGATGAAAAGAAGAAAATAAGGGGAAAAATAATCTATTATCTCTTTAAAATTATTTATGCTGTTTAAATGTTACTGCTATTTATTACACCATGACTAAATTGCTTAAATATATGATATCAAATAATATGTCATGATATAACTGCAGTTGACTAGAACTAAAAGTGTCTGAAAGTAATATGTTTCAGGTTTTACTTTATTAAAACAAACAGCAAGTAAATATCTTTGTAGGTACCTTTTTTTTTCTCTCTCTCTCTCTTACTTATAAAGTAATAAGGTTCTGATAATAATGATATGTGTATGTAACAAACTCTGAATGAGAAAATGAAATGGGGCATATAAAAATAAGTTATGTTTATGTTAAACAATTGAAGGCTTGGTTTCACTGCCATAGAGACTGCAATGACTTGTGAAGTGCTTCGAGAAGGTTTTACACTGCATAGATCCATTTGTACCACAAAATGAATGTCTGTCACTTACTTTTATTAAAATTCCTGCCAGAATGTTATGGGAGACAATTTGGGTGTGGGTATCCTCCTGAATAGTGTCCTCGAGTCGTTTTTAAAGCTTCAACATCAAGAAAACATTAAGCTGAAAGCAGCCATTTTGAACTCTGACCCCTGATTTCACACAGACTCATTGCAAATTCAAGAAGTAAACTGTTTCAGGAAGTAGAACTGCTGTAAATGCGGTATTGTGATGAAAACGAACTTTATGACAACAAAATGTGAGTTTTTCTTTATAATAATTTACTTATTTAAGATGTAATTTATAAAATATAAAAGTTATAATGATTTTAAATGACTTAATATGCCATAGTAAACAAATGAGATAATTTAGAAGGCATAGAAGGTAAAACTCATGCACATATGTTTTTGAAAGCTTATATGACTGCTGCACCTAAAACATATAGATGCATATGATTTAAAGATATGTAATGTTATAATGCATCTGCCTTGACTGAAAGATAAGTATGTGCATTATTATGATTATATTTCAGAAGAAAATGTCATGATACATTTTAAAGCTGCAGTGCGGATATATAGGATACAGATGGCTTTCATCACAATGTACCGATTTATGTATAACCAGGGATCAATATTGCTGTGTAGTATGTTTTAACTTATATATTGTGAATAATCATTTTATTTATATGATAAGAATGAGTATAAGAAGGAAACTTCTAGTGTGCATGTAATTTAAAGTTTTAAAACTACTAACAGTACTGCTATGACAGAAAATGGGTATACCCTAATGTCTGAGTCATGATAGCTTGAGATAACAAATGTTATTGAATTCAACTGAGCATAAACATATAATATGAACTTATTATTACAAATTGTTATTAAACTACCATATGGGTATTCCTCCTTTTTTTTTTTTCTCTCTCTCTCTCTGCTCCCACTTTCAAGATTGTTAGAATGCTATTATGATTATGAATTTATTATATAGAATAGATGTACATAGCAATATTAGTTGATTATAAATGTTTTATATGATTATATGAAGCTGTTATATAAATTGTTTAAGCTTTGCTATAATAGATAATCAAATTAAATGAGGTTAACTTTAGTTAATAATAGTTAGTATTGAATTAATTTGGTGCCAGCTGGTGTACTGCTGCTTAGGATAGGGGGATAACTTGAGTGGTATTTGCTACTCGAAGTTGGAGTTTTTAACTCCAGGCTGGATGCATTGTTTTATCCAAACAATATTTTCACCTGATTATTATCATGTGTATATAGTTTTGACATCCACATCACATTTTATAAACTCATTGTCACTACAAACAAGAGTTAGAATTACACAAAATTCCATAAGATTTTCATTAAATACAGTTGTAATTAACAGAATACCTAAAGGAGGAGACATAATACTACTTATTTTAGTAAATCTTACTCTGATTATGAGTTTTATATGTTTATAACAGTTAAATGGTAACTTTGGGTGTAAAAAGTGAATTTCTTTAAACATTAATGGACTGAATAACCCATGTAAAGGGCAAGTTTAATGAGATATATTAATCTACATAGAACCAATTTAATATTCCTTCAAGAAACACATCTCCTAAAAAAAGATATAGATAAATTAGCCACTAATAAATATACAGTCTTGGCTAGCTCAGAACACACACAGAAAAAGAGGAGTGGCTATCTTATGAACAAAAATATGCCCATACCTTCCAAACTATTAAGTCTTATAAAGATGATAAAGGAATGTTCTGTATGGTCACAATACAGATTAATGGGAAAATATATACATTAATTAATGTATACTGGATACCAGGAATTGACACTAATACAGTGAAACACCATCTCAATAAGATTATATCATTCTTTATAGGAGATATTATTTTAGCAGGAGATTTTAACTGTATTCTGCATGAAAAAGATACTGCTACTATAGGAAAAAGGAAAATCACATCTAATGCAAAACATTTAAAGGATTTCATTAACTTATATCATTTGAATGATATTAATAATCAGGCAGATTCTAAATCATTACCATACACTTTTTTTTTCTAATAGACATAAACTTATTCAAGAATAGATAGAGTCTTCTTTATTTCCCTAAACCAACTGGTAACAGACTTAATTAATTCTAAGATCATTTCATGTCCTATATCAGATC
>NW_025049680.1:0-14570 GCF_019279795.1 Protopterus annectens
CTATCCCCTATTCTGTCTTTCCTTAGACATGTCCGCGTCTAAAAATGCTATCCTCTCTGTATTGAATGTGTGGGTGAATGTTAGAAATTCTGTTGTTCTGTTACAGTATTCAATAAATTCAATAAATAAATCATGTCCACCCTTAAATATAATAAAAATATCCAAAAATCTGGTGTAGTAAAAAATGTGCTGAATAAAGGGACTATTATGAAAAACAAATTTGCTCTCTGTCGAAAGATTTTACTCTTCTAACATATTCTGGAAGAATCACACCAAGTTCTTGTAAGCAAGTAAAACAGCTTTAATTTTACATGCATGGAGATCTGCTACATGATAGTAATATGCCAGCAGTCTGGCTACTTGTACTTTGAGTTCTCCTTATATAGACCCTCCTGCACGTACATACACGTAGCACACAGAACATTCATTAAAATTGATAGTTTGATTACTTGTTTTTACCAGCCAGTACCACAGTTATTCTTGCACCATTAACTTCCTTATCAGTGGTTTAAGATTAACTCCTGCATTCCTCAGTGATCAACATTTTCCAGAACATTTCAGTTTGCACTTGGTGAACATTTTTCTGCTTAACCCTTTAAATACAGAATACAAAATATGTTGACTTCAGTATTTTTCCACATTTCCCCCCTTACAACATTTTGTATACTGTTTATTTTACACAATCCCAGATACGTTATATACCTTCTCATAATCAGAGAAATATGCTTTGTAGCATTGGCAGAGATAACCTTCGATATTATCATTTTGATACATGGTATGCAACAGCAGCCAAGCAGCAAAAATATGATTGCACCAACACATACAGCAATTAAAATGTTCATCAACACAGAACCCCAGTTTCCAAACAGGTTTTGGAAAAAGTCAGTCAAGGGTTTGGACCAGGTTTAGTCAGTTCAAAACTTGTTGAATTATTTTTCCTTAGCGCTAGGGTGAAATCGGCCATCACGGTTCTGCAACACTCACGGTTCTCATCGCCATTAATTAGCCCATCACCAATTCTAGCACTGAAAATGTCACATTACTCAGAGTCTCTAACAGTTTTGACAGTTTTCTCAGTTCTCAGATGGATTTTACTGTCCCATACGCTGGCAAAATACCAGCCCAAGCAATTACATCATCGCCTAGGTCCATATGTGAGAGTCCTTTGCTGCTGACGTGTGCCAAGTCATGGTGATAAATCCATGGCGCATCAATGTTACCTCACAGGATTAATAGGTTTATTAAGAGAACGTGCATTTCGTATTTTATCTTGAGGTAATACATTTGCGTGTCTGATAGCTGGTATCAGATATCCCAAAAAACAACTTCCTGAACAGCCATATGGTAACAATTTATATGCTTTCCTACTACAAATAAAATAACAATCATTTGTTTTGATGGTAATATTGGTTGCAAATTCATAACTCCCATTTGGCTTTAGCCCCTTAAATAACAGGCCATATACATACAGCATTTTTTCAACAAAACTAATATCATTTACATTGATGTCTTTTTATAGCTCAAACTTAGTCTCACACTGCCCTTCTAGGGTACAATTATGAACTATTGTCAAATTACATTGGCTCAGCCCCACCTTAACTTTCCCAATCTTTTGAAAACACACTGTTCCATTTTGGCGCCCCAGAAGAGGCGCCACCTTGTCTCTCAGTGGTACTTCTGTGGTTTCAAACAACAAACTATTCCAAGTATCATTTTATTCCCAGAGGGCAGACCCTAACATTAAGGCACGGTGTACAGTAGGTATTGCAGTACATACCCAACAATTTGAGACATTCATTGAGGATGCATATGCATATTTAATGGCTTGATATGTATTAAAGTTTGGATGCCAGCTGGTGTGTTTGTCTCTTTTTGAATGGCTAGCTTCATTAAAAGACAGAAATGTCCAAAACAGAAATATTACAATCACAATAGTTATAAACAATAAAACATTGCAATAGAACCATTTTTCTTATTCTCATTATTGTCCTTCATGGTTACTGCGACTTCCGTCTCTTGAACCTGAAAATAATCATTCGTTAAACAGCTGTTAGAATTGGTCAGCATTTTCCTCATGTACTCAGCTAACTCCTCACCCCCCTCACGTTCCGCAGGCAACAAGTTTTGCCACTGCGGGACGTAATAAGGTCTCCCATACAACAACTCAAATGGGGTGACTCCTTTTGAGTTGGGAGTTGTCCGCATGGAAAGGAGGGCTAGAGGTAGACAGGTAATCCAAGACTGATGTGTCTCGACCATGAGTTTTCTCAACTTGCCTTTTAGAATGCCGTTATGGCGTTCCACCAACCCTGCTGACTGTGGGTGGTAGGCACAATGGTGTTTCAATTCAATTTGGAAAACTGTAGACAGTTTCTGTATGATCTGATTGACAAAATGCGTGCCGTTGTCAGAGTAGATGCGTGTAGGAAGTCCAAAGTGCGAGGGCGATGTGATTGACCAAAATTTTAGCCACTGATTGAGCATCCGGATGTGTCACGGAAAAGCCTCAACCCACTTAGTAAATGCATCTACTATTACTAACACAAACTTCTTTAGTTGTGCGGGGTCAATTCGATGAAGTCCATACATATTGTATGAAAAGGATAGGGGTGTTGGAAATGATGCGGAGCAACTCTGACCCTCCCGTGGTATTTAGCACATACTATGCAGGATAGACAAAAGCGTTTTGCATATGCAATGAAACCCTTGGTCCAAAAGGTAAGGTGGATAATTCTAACCATAGCTGCAGGGCCCAGATGGGAAGGGCCATGCACAACTAGTGCTGCATATCTAAAAGATTAGTAGGCAAAACATATTTATTATCCGGTCCCACATAGATTCCTTTGTTCTGCCTAACACCATACCTAGTCCAGCGTTGTTTTTCCTGTACTGTGCTAAGTTCCTGCATGACTTGTAAGGTTTGCAAATCAAATTTATCTGTTGGTTGTAATTCTGTAGGTGTGGTTTCAAGTGAAAAGGTACTGGACATAGCTGCCTCTTTGGCTGCTTTGTCTGCTAAGGCATTACCAAGTGATACCGGGTCCTTAGCACGGGTATGAGCAGCGCATTTACAGATGGCCAAACCCCGTAGCGTTGGACGGCTTGTAGTAATTCAAGGATTAGGTCTTTGTGCATAATGTCTTTCCCGAGGTTGTAACCATCCCCTATTTTTCCATTGCTGAGCAAACACATGCACCGTAGAAGGCATATTGACTATCCGTATAGATAGTGACATTCCTGTCCTCTGAAAGGAGACATGCCCTTGTCACAGCAATCAGTTCCGCTGCTTGAGCGGATAAGTTCCCGGGGAGTGGTCTTGCCTCTATTATCTGAGTTGCAGTAGTAACTGCATACCCTACCTGCGTGGTGCCTGTTTCTGTTTTGCGTGCTGACCCATCTACAAACAGTGTCCAGTCCGCATGTAGTAAGGGTTGATCTTTAAGATCCGGTCTTGGTAGTACTTTAGAATGTATGAGATCTAAGCATACATGCGAATACCGTCTTCAGCAACAGGTAGCAATGTCGCTGGATTTAAGGTAGTGCATCTCTCAATTGTCATGTGTGGCTGCGATAACAGCGTAGTCATACAAGATAAATGTCTGCTAGGTGACAGAAATGTTAACTTGTCCTGCAGAAGGATGACTGCTACAGAGTGCGGGACTTTTAACGTGAATCATGGAACAATACCAGCGTGGCAGGCTTGTACCGCCAAAGCGGCTGCAATTACTGCTTGCACACAGTGTGGTAATGCTCGTGCTACTGAGTCTAATTTGCTAGAGTAAAATGCCAATGGTTTTAACTTATCTCCATACATTTGCATTAAAACAGATGTCATAAATCCCTGCTTGCAATCTACAGTCTGTATAAAGGTCTTACTGTAATCTGGAAACCCCAATGTTGCTGACCCAGCTATCAGTTGCTTGATCCTAGTAAATGCCTGTACTGCCTTGTCTGTCAGTGCAGCAAATCTTTTGCCGCCATCGGTATTGCAAAAATTAAGTCTGATAAGCGGGTGCACTTTTGCGTGGTTGGGAATCCAACTTCGACAGAAGTTCGTAATGCCTAAAAAGGACATCATTTCTTTTTTTGTAGTTGGCATGGGGGCTTGTAAAATAGCATTCTTTCTGCTGTCATCTAATCGCCTGCCCTTTCCAGAGATAGTATAACCCAGGTAGCGTACTTCTAATTTACAAAATTGTAACTTAGACTTATTTACCTTATGTCCTTCGTGTGCCAGAAAGTGTAGTAGTCGAATAGTCTCGGACTTACAGAGTTCTTCCGTAGTCGCGGCCAGGAGGATATCATCCACGATACAGCAGTAGGTGGCACCCTTGGGCTGGTTGGAACTGAGCCAAATTGGTGGACATCTCTTGTGAGAAGATGGTCGGACTTTCGCAGTATCCCTGCGGTAACCTGGTATAGGTATAACGCTTGCCCATAAGCGTAAATGCAAACCAAAATCTACTATCTTCCTGCAAGGGAATAGAGAAAAAGGCATTACTGATATCAATTACAGAAAAGTAGTTATCTGTTGGAAGGATATCGTTCAGCAGAATAGACGGATCCGGGACTATGGGGGCCCGAGGTACCACCAGCGGCATTTATTGCCTGTAAGTCTTGTACCATCCTCCATGTCCCATCCGTTTTTACTGGAAATAAGGGCGTATTACGGTGAGTCTGTGCACAGAATTAATACTCCAGCTTTCAAAAGTGCTGTGATTACGGTAAAATGCCCTCCTCTGCCTTTCTGCTCAAGGGATACTGCCGTTTATGAGGTCTAAATTCTGACTTGGGTGTAATCTTTACCTGTCCTGCCGTTCTAATCAGTCCGATATCGTGCTGACCCTGCGACCATAATGAGTTTGGAATCATTTGCAATTGAGATTCTTCCATGGGGTAAGGAGACATAGTCATAATGTCCCAGGGGATTGTATCGGTTTGTCTTCCCTGAGGTGCAGTCGGTCTGGCTTGTGTAACCCAGTTAAGTTTTGAACCTGAATGCCCTTACCTGCCAACTGTTCTGGTGTCCATCCTACCCATTCAGTTATTTTTTACCCACGAGGTACCATGACATTTTTACCCTCCATTGACTGAAATATGTGTGGTTAATTCATTCTTATACAGCAGCTGCATATCCCTTGTAAGGCTACATGTGACTGCAGAATTACCTAGTGTGTCCCAAAAAAGGCTATGCAATACTAGTTTGGTGACTTTAAAACTAAGAAATTTTTTTTCGTATTTTAAATCAGGTCCGGCACATCTTCTGTAATACATTGTGCAATGTAATGGATCTGACACCTTCGGATTTGTTATACCGTATTTGCTTAATGCCAAATTTGTAAGAGCCGTCACTACACTCTGGGGGCCTGTCTCTATTAAATCATTACTATACCAGTAATGTAGATCTCCCTGCCCCTCTAATAGCATTGCACTATTTAGTTCTATTCTCCTTGCCACCATCCCCGTGGAGGTTGGGACGGCTGCTATACCGAACACTTGCATTAAATCTCTTTCTAGTAAATGTACTGGGCAGATTTCTGAAATTATTACTCGGAACCGTATGGTTTGGTTCGTCTCTGGGTCGGTAAACCACAGAGGTTTGGACAATGGCTCTTTGTAAATACGACCATTTGCTGCTTTTACAAGCACATATTCATCCGGTAACATCGGATGATATGGCAGTACTTCTGACTAACGTTAGAAGCCCTGAGTCACAAAGAAATTTTATGTCTCGGCCTCAACTTGCAATGTGATCACTGGTTGGGATTCCAATTGCATAGTTGATGCTAGTGCTATTAGATTTACCATTTGATATTTCTCATTTCTGCCATTTCCTGTCCCCACCCATCGTCTTCACTTATACCTACTTCCCCATTCTCACTTTCTTCTTCTTCCTCATACCCTCCATCTCGTCTTTTTGACCATCATATAGTCATGCGGTACCACGGAAGCAACCATCGGTTTCTCCGGTCCTCTGCAATCTCTGGCGAAATGTCCTTTCTTACCGCACTTAAAACACTCCCCTCTTTGCCTACCCTCGAAATCCTCAGAATGACTTATGCCTCCCGTCTTCGTCCTCTTTCCCTGCCACGCCCTCTTCCATGATTTGCGGAACCTTGAACTAACATTAAAGTTCCATCTTAGCTAACTGTAAAGTCTGGGCTTTTTATCTTTTTTTTCCTTCAGGTATTTTTCAGCATGTCTAGCATAATCCATAAGAGGCTGTAGATGCGCTGTCCTGTGTGTGATCATATGCTTTTGTATAAAGTTACCAATGGCTGTCTTGCAGCCCTTTAGGAATGCATTTTTCAGTTGCTGTTCATAGGGCGAGTCATTTGCCTGATTTTCTGCCTTAATCAACCACTATGAGCATCAAAACATTGTGTGAGGCGATGTAGATAATTGTCTACGGTTTCGTCATCTGATTGAATGCATTGATTAATGCAAGTCCAATCTGCCTTGGGCTTCCAATGTTCTTCTATTTTATCTAAGAGAGTCTTTATTCTAGTTCTGCACACTTGGAAGTTTTATTATCTTCCTTTTTAACAAAGTACACATCTCTTTCACTTGAATTACCACACCCTTTTTTCAAATTTTGTTCCTTATGTTTTTTATTTGCTTCCTCTAGCCATTTCTGTGCCTGGGAATCCTACCTTCTTTGCTTCCTTGTCTTATTTCCTGCCTGTTTGCAGTAATCTTACTAGATTTTGACATTCTGACTTATTTAAACATCCACTAAACCCATGTTCCTTTTTCCATTTATCTAAATACTTTACATTCTTTGGGTGTAAATCAAACATAAACTTTTCATCTTCAGTTTTGTCGCCGCCTTTGGCGCAACTGGTTCCTGTTCCCATTTCTCTTACGAGAAACTATTCCTGTTCCTGAGATCTCTTGTATATGGAATCTATTCACATATACCCCTTATACTTTGAGAAAATTCAATTTCTCCCTTGACTAGTCCCTTAAAATTTAGACAAAAATTCCAATCAGAAACAAAAAATAGCTTTTCTTTTTGCTTACCTTTGTGATTCCTCCGCCCTGTTTTGCTGCCACCTCACGGATTGAATCTGGAAAGAGTGACTGGCCTCTAATTTCAACCTGTTTCAGTTGGAGGTCTTTCATTCGAGGAGAGCCTGATCTCTCTCCACCTGCGCGGGTTTTCAGCCTCTCTTTGTTCGATTCGCCGTGCAGGGCCGCCTAACGTTGGGCGCCAGTTATGTCGAAAGATTTTACTCTTCTAACATATTCTGGAAGAATCACACCAAGTTCTTGTAAGCAAGTAAAACAGCTTTAATTTTACATGCATGGAGATCTGCTACATGATAGTAATATGCCAGCAGTCTGGCTACTTGTACTTTGAGTTCTCCTTATATAGACCCTCCTGCACGTACATACACGTAGCACACAGAACATTCATTAAAATTGATAGTTTGATTACTTGTTTTTACCAGCCAGTACCACAGTTATTCTTGCACCATTAACTTCCTTATCAGTGGTTTAAGATTAACTCCTGCATTCCTCAGTGATCAACATTTTCCAGAACATTTCAGTTTGCACGCAGTGAACATTTTTCTGCTTAACCCTTTAAATACAGAATACAAAACATGTTGACTTCAGTATTTTTCCACACTCTCCCAGTATGCCGCCATAACTAAGTTAGCCAAACTAGCTCCTACTGGGGAGCCCATGGCTACACCCTTTTTCTGCAAATATTTACCTTCAAACAAGAAGAAATTATTGCTGAAAATAATATCCAATAATTCCTGTATAAGGGAAACATTAGTGTTACTAACACCCCTCTTAGCTAAAAGTAGGCTCACCCATTCAATTTCTTTTTGCATAATTACAATGTAAAGGTCCTTCACATCTACAGTAGCAAAGTTAAAATCAGGTTCAAAATTCAAACTATTGATGTTCTCCAAGAAGAACCATGAGTCTTTGCAAATATAAGGTTCCTTCACTACGTATTTTTTCAAAAAATTATCTACAAACTTAGCTAGGTGGGGGGGTACGTAATGGAATTCCTACCATTCACAATTGGCCAGAAAGGGGGTTTACCAAATCTTTGTGAACTTTTGGAATCCCGAAAATCACTGGAATCTGAAGTGTATCTGATATGGTTGTCTGTTTGTTTGAAGATGTTGAGTTATTAAACTTGACGAAAGCGCTAACATACAAAAAAGTCTGTTTCTGTTTTTTTTTTTTTTGCCTCTTATTTGTTTTATTAAGTGATTTGTCAGTTTTCTTTGGAGTTTGAATACCTCTCAACCTCTTAGAGCAAGAAATCTTGACAAAGGCATAAATAAAACTGGGATAAAGACCCAAAAATAGGGACAATTTTTAAATATTGCTCTTACAAACTTAGAAAGTTGATAGAATTACAGGTTTTGTGTTAGCATGAATTTTCTGAAGGGTATGAAGTCTGAAACTCAAGTGTCTGTCATTATTGTCTAACTTCAATCTTTAATTATTTGCCACTAATATGCCATAAAACCACAATTTTGTGAGAAAAGGACCAAAAATATGAGACAAAAATCTGGACATTCTGTGAAAATCTGTACAGCTGAGAGGTATGGCTTAGGGCAAGTTCTGTCAGTACTGTAATTTGCAGGGACTTCCTCTTTGCCAAAGGGGATAATAACACACTTTTTCACATTTAGCTTTAGTCCGTGGTTTTGGCACCAATCATTTGTCTGTGTTAGCCCTTTTTGTAATTTGATGATGATGACATTGTTTGGGGACTCAGTGATTGCATCCAGTTTGCAATCATCAGCAAACTTGGTAAGCCAAAGGTCATTTACTTTCACCTGGACTTCTGAGAAATAGATTCCAAATAGTAGAGGGTCCAGCACAGATCTTTTTGGTATGCCACTGTTAACTGGTCTACTGACAGAGGCGGAATCCCCAAATTTGACAGTATGTGTTTTGCCCGTCAGTTGGCTACCCATCTAGTGACTTATGGGTTAATCCCCAACTGGGAGAGTTTCTCAATGATACCTGAGTGGGGGATTGTGTTAAAAGCCTTGCCTAAGTTAAGATAGGCAGTATGTACTATTTTGCCTTCATCCAGGGCTTTGGCGACATTCGCGAAGAAGTTGACCAGGTTCAATAAGCATGATCTAGCCTTTATGATGCTAAACTCGGTTGGGTCAAGAGTTTGAAGGTCACCTATATCCTTGTTGATAAGGTCCATAATGATGATTCTTTCCATGACCTTGCAGAGAAGACTGATTAGGTTTATGGGTCTATAATTTCCAGGGTTGGTTGATGGTCCCTCTTTGTGCAAGGGGATTACTGTTGCTGTTCTCCACATTGTTGGAACAAATCCAGTGCCCAGACTGAGGTTAAAGACAGTGCCAAGTGTTTCCACTAGGTCTTGCTTTAGATTGTTTAATAAGCAGCCTGGGATATTATCTAGTCCCATAGAGGCCTTGTTTTTGACCCCAGACAGCATAGATATGACCTGGTCTTTGAAGACTTTAGGTAGAGGACTGGTGTTGGGTATGCTCTGGGATATGGCTGGTGGGAACAGAGGGGTGATGTTTGCACCAAATCTGTCAGCTAGCAGGTTGGCAATTTCCTCAGGTTCAGTATTAGAGGTACAGTCCACTATAAGTTCAGCACATAGTTGGCCATTCCCTTTTAGATTTCAAATGAAGCTAAAGAATGCCTTATAATTATCCTTAACTAAGAATGTATAATTTAGCTTCATAATTAGCTTTAGAGGACTTTACAAGATATCTCATTTACTTGTTCAAGCTGTTTAGGGTATTCTTCTGCTGAATAACTTCTCTCTTGTTCTTAGACATCAGTTTCTTCATTTTGTTATGTTACCTATTTATGGTTGAGGTCCACCAGGGTGGCCTGTTTTTTGAAAGGACCTGGTTTTGATCTGGTCAGGTACAGCTGAGTCTATACATTTGTTTAGGTGGTTATATAGGGCATTTGTGTACATCTCTACATAGGCAATTATTATTTTATTATTGGCTGAGTTAGCAGGGGGTTTGAAATTTGTTTTCATCGCCTAGTAGGCTGTAGTATGCTTTGAAGAAAATTTTCAGGGTTTTTTTTGTTCCTGTGAGGGTGTCGGGTCTTATTGTTACTTCAAACAAGACAGATTTATGATCTGACCTTACCAGGGAGGGCAACACACAGTGGGTACTGCAGTGACTTCCCATGTTGGTGAATACTAAGTCTAGGACATTTGAGCCCCTTGTGGGGGTGCAGACTAGCTGTCCAAGGGCATTTGTATTGACAAAGTCCAGGATTCTCAGGGCTACCATGTTTGTACTCATGTATGTCACCGGGTTGATGGAAGGATAGTTGAAATCTCCCATGACCAAAGTGTTTAGCTGTATAGTGAGTGACTCTAGTAAGTCCAAGTAGGCGGTGTGCTTCTCTTGGTTGATTTTGGGGGACCAGTAGCTAACAATGATGTGGTAGGGTGCTTTATCTATAGTAAGTTGGACCTGGAGTAGCTCAAAAGAGTCATACTGTTTAACCAGTCTCTAGGTGTATTTGGTTTTAATGAAGGTATATACACCTCCATCTTTGGTTCTTTCACACACATTTTGGGGTCTGAACGTGTGGAAGGCATTGTAGCCTTGCACAGCTGGAGTGCTGTCTATGGCCTTAAACCATGTCCCAGTGACTGCACAGATATCAGCATCTTCCTAGGTGAGGATTGCTTCCAGAGAGTGCAGTTTCCTGTTTAGGCTCTTAGCATTAAGTAACATAAATTTGACTTTGTCTCGAGTGGATGTTTTACGCTGGAAATGTTGTTGTTTTGACATTGCCTAAAAAAGACACTATGAAGAAGGCAAATGCCTTTGCCAGTATCCAGAAGCCTTGGGGAGACAAGTGAAGACCATCTCTGGCAAAGCAACATGGCTTGTCAACCATGTCTTCCCAGGCTGACAGATACTGGATCCCCTGGATTGACGCCAGAAGCTAAGCCAGTTGTTGATGTCAATCATTTTTTGTTTATATTGAGGTATCATCCTGGCTGAATATGTACTCTGACAGCCATAGAGGTAATTGTTGTTGAGTGACTTGAATGCATGCATGGTTTGTCAGATCCTGGCACCTAACAGGTAGCTGACCATGACCTTCTCCTTGTCCAGCCTGGTGAGGGGGACATCTGTGTGTCTCACTATGGAGAGTTGCCTATCACCAGGACATTTGATTTTGTGGTGTTTTGCCTTATGGGCTGATTTGCTGAGATACTAGTGTGTGTGTTGCTATGTGCAGTGGACTCTATTTGCTTTGTGGTGTGTGCTAGTGGTTTACTCTTGGGTGGTCTCTAATCTTTTGGTAGGCTTCTATTGAGTACCTCCATGTATGCGGATTTATGTGTTGTGACCTTGTTTTGTGTGAGAGGTGAAGTGTGTGCTAACAGCCTATTTGATGTCTGGTTTGTTGTTCCATGAGAATTGATTCCAAATTCATAGTGCAATTACATCTCTTATATATTGTATTTGTCTGTTTTAGGAGTAAGTGTTTGTCAATACACATGAGGCAATTCCTACATTGCCTCAGGATGCCCATGTCAATCAGGCTGCCCAGAGAAATGGTTGGAAACTGACAGTCCATTATGGCAGGTTTTTACCATAATTACTACTGGGAGAGGACTAGTTAAACCAGATGTTGCTCTAGGGTTAACAAAGGAGCTTATTCTGTTGAAGGCTAGGGAAACTATGGAAACATTTGTCAGTGCACAACTGAGTTTCCAGCAGTGCAAAAGGGAATCTTGGGAGGGTTCACTGACAGATCTCTAAGAGAAAATTGTGTTTCAAGGCATTTGCATCTATACAGGACATCATTGAACCCTGTTGAGCGGTGCTCAGCTGTGCACAAATGCAAGGCTTAAATACAGGTGAAATTAAAAACTTTTAACTCATTACAACCGAGTGTGCCTCCAAGTATTTCTGTAGTTACCTCCTGCTATGCCTATAAGTGTCAAATATTGCTCGTTCATATTTGCAGTAATAATTCCAAAACCATGCTACATACGAGGTATCAGAATATTTTATCTTGAAGCATACATGATGGCAAACACAGTTGTATTGATATTTGAGTTTTGTCAATGAGTATTTGTTAGAACTGAAAGGTGATAACTTCATTTTTTTAAAGGCTCAAGCGACACCCACTGGAAGTTAAAGGGATGCACTCAAAAGAGTTGTACTAGAGGGAGTGAATTCAGCTAAACTACCAATGGGAAAGCACAAAATGAGCTTTCCTCCAGTAATCTTCAATGCAAATGAGGCTCAGACTACACACTTTTGCCACAAGGGTGCAGACAGGGCCCTCCTAATGTAAGATGGCTGGAATAGTGCACAAGTGTAACCATACAGTCTAGATTCAGCAGATCTGAATCTAGTCTATGCTATGTACTAGCTACTTAAGGCAACAGAACAGCTTTTTAAACTTGCAGAAAAACACAGTAAAAATCAGCAAAATGAGGCAAACTCAAAAAGTACTTATTTTTTTCAATTTTAGCAGTTGATGCTTTGGATTTCAGCAGACTCTCTCCAGACCTCTGCAAAAGTTGCCATATGTTGAGCAGCTCCAGTTAGATGACCTGTGGTGGTACCGTCCACTGCAAAGTCTAGCAACTCTTTGAGCAGTTGTGAACAGTGGGAGAGTATGGAGAGAGTTTCCTATAGAGGATTTTAAACTGGAGAGGTTTCCTTATATACCAGGCATGGAGAACCGCATTTGCACAATTCAAAAAGGTGAAGCTTTTATATCTACCATATATGTTTATATACGTGTACCCATATCTGCCATTTTGACCAGGGCATGCTTAATATCACAGAACAGTCCACGTGTTATCTAATTTGCATCCTTACTGTTTATTGATACTGTTACACCTGCATTATCACCACCAGCATAACTTAATTAAAGACATCTGTCATGGTTAGAGATATCATCAGTAAGTGCAAGAAGGACATTTTCTAAGATGAGGTGACTGTTACCAGTACTGGGCCTTGAGGAAATGCACCATAGTTCTTCTAGGATGAGTAGACATTGAAGCAGCAAGGGACCAGTTGTGGAACATAGTCACTATCCATAAGAATAATGGTACAGAACAGCAGAATAGGACCATATAGTACATGCTTTTTGCACAATGGTTTAAACTCATGTGTTAATGTGAGTAGCAGGTGGTTAAGGATATTCACTAATATCCCATTACCTGTGCATGTTGGTTGGACTACACAATACGTTTCTTATGTCCACAGGCCAGGAGAGCTATTATGTTTAGTATGAGAGGGAGCGACTGTACCAAAAGATAGTGAGCACTGCACTCTTGTCATCCATATGCACACATATTTTATGGGTGTGTAGAGCCTGTGTAGTGTGTTGACTGCCTTTTGTCCCATCTGTAGTGAGTATTGTTTTATGCACACCAATTTCAGGATTTACAGTGATTGGTTCTTGTCTGTTTTCTGTTTGGTAACTACATCACAACACTTTACACAGTGATCCTCTCTTCAGATAGGTTTGTCTTTATTATTATTGTTAGCTTTCTATGTGTTCATCCTTGTGTTCATCACAGTTCAGAGATATAAGTTAACTGACTAAGCATCTATCATTCTCATAAAGGATACATCATCCCTCCTGTATTGTGCTGCTGAACTTCTCTGGCAGAATAAGGACACAAGATGAAGGTGTAATGTCTGCTACAGGACACCCACTGCTTCTGCTGAACCTGTAGTATCATGATGCCAAAAATGATTTAACAGCCTGCTATCTCCATGCTGGATAATACAGATGCAGTCTTTCATACATTTTCAAATATATTACCCTTGTGGTCACTGATGCATAGGGGGCAGGTATGTCTGATACATGTGACATAATACAGCCAGAGAGACACTGCCCATCCAGAAGGATGTTGACATTGCATTGCTGTAGTTTCTGCTATAGTTATCATGAAAACTCTTCACACATTGATGGTCCCTGGACAGTGGCAGATATTCCTGATAAAGAGTAGCAGTGCTTACCTGCATTCATCGGGCATCAAGATGCATTTCACAGCATATCTGACAAGTCTGTATAGCAGTGGAGAGCATACGCTTTCCTGGCACAGAATGGAAAGGCGGACGGACTTGTTTTGCATGTAGTGGTGCCATCCATGACCAGGGAGTCCATGGTATTACTTACACAGTAGTTGCTTACATTGCCTGAAACATTGTTTTGATGAAGGATGTTCCTTGGTTATGATGCCAGTGGATTATGTCATCAGACGACAGGACACCAACCTCAGTGCTAACAGCATGGCTAATGTGGAAGGCCTCTGGGTGACAATGTTTACCAACAATTGCAAGTTGTGGCCAGTCATTGAATGCCCCAGTGATGTAGATATCCTTCAGGAGGATCTAAATCAGACAAATTACTGGTGCCAAACCATGGCCTAAAACTGAATGTGAAAAAATACATTATCATAAACTTTAGTAATCCAAAGACCCCTGCCGATTACAACATTAATATCACACTCCTAAAATTAGACTCAGAAGGGAGAGATTTATGTATACAGGTATACAGTAGCCTGAACTTTAACTAGTCCA
>NW_025049681.1:0-13888 GCF_019279795.1 Protopterus annectens
CTTCTACTGTTGAAACTGTTGTCTCCCTGTTCTGAGAGACTGATCTGCAAATATACAGAGCTGAGTATATTTTTTGGTTATAGAGTTTGTTAATTGTTGCTTAGATCTCTGTTGAAACTGTTGTCTCCCTGTTCTGAGAGACTGATCTGCAAATATACAGAGCTGAGTATATTTTTTGGTTATAGAGTTTGTTAATTGTTGCTTAGATCTCTGTTGAAACTGTTGTCTCCCTGTTCTGAGAGACTGATCTGCAAATATACAGAGCTGAGTATATTTTTTGGTTTTAGAGTTTGTACTGTTAGTTGTTGCTTAGATCTCTGTTGAAACTGCCCCCACTGCCATATCTTCAGTTGGTATTACTGTTTTTTACAGCTTGTGTGTTATCTAACTCAAGGATCACTTGCATAAAATTTGACCTGTTAGTAACAGCCTGCATTTAATTGCTGGAACCTGTTTTCTGAGAAACTGTTTTCCAGACTATCTGCAAATATACAGAGCTGAGTATATTTTATTTTTGGTTTTAGAGTTTGTTAATTGTTGCTTAGCTCTCTGTTGAAACTGTTGTCTCCCTGTTCTGAGACTGATCTGCAAATATACAGAGCTGAGTATATTTTTTGGTTATAGAGTTTGTTAATTGTTGCTTAGATCTCTGTTGAAACTTTTGTCTCCCTGTTCTGAGAGACTGATCTGCGAATAAACAGAGCTGATTATAATTTTTTTGGTTATAGAGTTTGTTAATTGTTGCTTAGATCTCTGTTGAAACTGTTGTCTCCCTGTTCTGAGAGTCTGATCTGCAAATATACAGAGCTGAGTATATTTTTGGTTATAGAGTTTGTTAATTGTTGCTTAGATCTCTGTTGAAACTGTTGTCTCCCTGTTCTGAGAGACTGATCTGCAAATATACAGAGCTGAGTATATTTTTTGGTTATAGAGTTTGTACTGTTAGTTGTTGCTTAGATCTCTGTTGAAACTGTTGTCTCCCTGTTCTGAGAGACTGATCTGCAAATATACAGAGCTGAGTATATTTTTTGGTTTTAGAGTTTGTACTGTTAGTTGTTGCTTAGATCTCTGTTGAAACTGCCCCCACCCCATTTTCTGCCATATCTTCAGTTGGTATTACTGTTTTTTACAGCTTGTGTGTTATCTAACTCAAGGATCACTTGCATAAAATTTGACCTGTTAGTAACAGCCTGCATTTAATTGCTGGAACCTGTGTTCTGAGAGACTGTTTTCCAGACTATCTGCAAATATACAGAGCTGAGTATATTTTTTGGTTATAGAGTTTGTTAATTGTTGCTTAGATCTCTGTTGAAACTGTTGTCTCCCTGTTCTGAGAGACTGATCTGCAAATATACAGAGCTGAGTATATTTTTTGGTTATAGAGTTTGTTAATTGTTGCTTAGATCTCTGTTGAAACTGTTGTCTCCCTGTTCTGAGAGACTGATCTGCAAATATACAGAGCTGAGTATATTTTTTGGTTATAGAGTTTGTTAATTGTTGCTTAGATCTCTGTTGAAACTGTTGTCTCCCTGTTCTGAGAGACTGATCTGCAAATATACAGAGCTGAGTATATTTTTTTGGTTTTAGAGTTTGTACTGTTAGTTGTTGCTTAGATCTCTGTTGAAACTGTTGTCTCCCTGTTCTGAGAGACTGATCTGCAAATATACAGAGCTGAGTATATTTTTTGGTTATAGAGTTTGTTAATTGTTGCTTAGATCTCTGTTGAAACTGTTGTCTCCCTGTTCTGAGAGACTGATCTGCAAATATACAGAGCTGAGTATATTTTTTTGGTTATAGAGTTTGTTAATTGTTGCTTAGATCTCTGTTGAAACTGTTGTCTCCCTGTTCTGAGAGACTGATCTGCAAATATACAGAGCTGAGTATATTTTTTGGTTTTAGAGTTTGTACTGTTAGTTGTTGCTTAGATCTCTGTTGAAACTGCCCCCCATTTTCTGCCATATCTTCAGTTGGTATTACTGTTTTTTACAGCTTGTGTGTTATCTAACTCAAGGATCACTTGCATAAAATTTGACCTGTTAGTAACAGCCTGCATTTAATTGCTGGAACCTGTGTTCTGAGAGACTGTTTTCCAGACTATCTGCAAATATACAGAGCTGAGTATATTTTTTGGTTATAGAGTTTGTTAATTGTTGCTTAGATCTCTGTTGAAACTGTTGTCTCCCTGTTCTGAGAGACTGATCTGCAAATATACAGAGTTGAGTATATTTTTTATGGTTATAGAGTTTGTTAATTGTTGCTTAGATTTCTGTTGAAACTGTTGTCTCCCTGTTCTGAGAGATTGATCTGCAAATATACAGATCTGAGTATATTTTTTTGGTTATAGAGTTTGTACTGTTAGTTGTTGCTTAGATCTCTGTTGAAACAGTTGTCTCCCTGTTCTGAGAGACTGATCTGCAAATATACAGAGCTGAGTATATTTTTTGGTTTTAGAGTTTGTACTGTTAGTTGTTGCTTAGATCTCTGTTGAAACTGCCCCCCATTTTCTGCCATATCTTCAGTTGGTATTACTGTTTTTTACAGCTTGTGTGTTATCTAACTCAAGGATCACTTGCATAAAATTTGACCTGTTAGTAACAGCCTGCATTTAATTGCTGGAACCTGTGTTCTGAGAGACTGTTTTCCAGACTATCTGCAAATATACAGAGCTGAGTATATATTTTTTGGTTATAGAGTTTGTTAATTGTTGCTTAGATCTCTGTTGAAACTGTTGTCTCCCTGTTCTGAGAGACTGATCTGCAAATATACAGAGCTGAGTATATATTTTTTGGTTATAGAGTTTGTTAATTGTTGCTTAGATCTCTGTTGAAACTGTTGTCTCCCTGTTCTGAGAGACTGATCTGCAAATATACAGAGCTGAGTATATATTTTTGGTTATAGAGTTTGTTAATTGTTGCTTAGATCTCTGTTGAAACTGTTGTCTCCCTGTTCTGAGAGACTGATCTGCAAATATACAGAGCTGAGTATATTTTTTTGGTTTTAGAGTTTGTACTGTTAGTTGTTGCTTAGATCTCTGTTGAAACTGTTGTCTCCCTGTTCTGAGAGACTGATCTGCAAATATACAGAGCTGAGTATATATTTTTGGTTTTAGAGTTTGTACTGTTAGTTGTTGCTTAGATCTCTGTTGAAACTGTTGTCTCCCTGTTCTGAGAGACTGATCTGCAAATATACAGAGCTGAGTATATTTTTTGGTTTTAGAGTTTGTTAATTGTTGCTTAGATCTCTGTTGAAACTGTTGTCTCCCTGTTCTGAGAGACTGATCTGCAAATATACAGAGCTGAGTATATTTTTTGGTTATAGAGTTTGTTAATTGTTGCTTAGATCTCTGTTGAAACTGTTGTCTCCCTGTTCTGAGAGACTGATCTGCAAATATACAGAGCTGAGTATATTTTTTGGTTTTAGAGTTTGTACTGTTAGATGTTGCTTAGATCTCTGTTGAAGCTGTTGTCTCCCTGTTCTGAGAGACTGAACTGCAAATATACAGAGCTGAGTATATTTTTTTGGTTTTATAGTTTGTACTGTTAGTTGTTGCTTAGATCTCTGTTGAAACTGCCCCCCATTTTCTGCCATATTTCCAGTTGGTATTACTGTTTTTACAGCTTGTGTGTTATCTAACTCAAGGATTGCTTGCATAAAGTTTGACCTGTTAGTAACAGCCTGCATTTAATTGCTTGAACCTGTGTTCTGAGAGACTGTTTTCCAGACGATCTGCAAATATACAGAGCAGAGTAAATTTTTTTTGGTTATAAAGTTTGTTATTTTTTGGTTAGATCTCTGTTAAAACTGTTGTCTCCCTGTTATGAGAGACTGATCTGCAAATATACAGAGCGGAGTATATTTTTTGGTTATAGAGCTTGTTAATTGTTGCTTAGATCTCTGTTGAAACTGTTGTCTCCCTGTTCTGAGAGACTGATCTGCAAATATACAGAGCTGAGTATATTTTTGGTTATAGAGTTTGTTAATTGTTGCTTAGATCTCTGTTGAAACTGTTGTCTCCCTGTTCTGAGAGACTGATCTGCAAATATACAGAGCTGAGTATATTTTTTTTGGTTATAGAGTTTGTTAATTGTTGCTTAGATCTCTGTTGAAACTGTTGTCTCCCTGTTCTGAGAGACTGATCTGCAAATATACAGAGCTGAGTATATTTTTGGTTTTAGAGTTTGTACTGTTAGTTGTTGCTTAGATCTCTGTTGAAACTGCCCCCCATTTTCTGCCATATCTTCAGTTGGTATTACTGTTTTTTACAGCTTGTGTGTTATCTAACTCAAGGATCACTTGCATAAAATTTGACCTGTTAGTAACAGCCTGCATTTAATTGCTGGAACCTGTGTTCTGAGAGACTGTTTTCCAGACTATCTGCAAATATACAGAGCTGAGTATATATTTTTTGGTTATAGAGTTTGTTAATTGTTGCTTAGATCTCTGTTGAAACTGTTGTCTCCCTGTTCTGAGAGACTGATCTGCAAATATACAGAGCTGAGTATATTTTTTGGTTATAGAGTTTGTTAATTGTTGCTTAGATCTCTGTTGAAACTGTTGTCTCCCTGTTCTGAGAGACTGATCTGCAAATATACAGAGCTGAGTATATTTTTTGGTTATAGAGTTTGTTAATTGTTGCTTAGATCTCTGTTGAAACTGTTGTCTCCCTGTTCTGAGAGACTGATCTGCAAATATACAGAGCTGAGTATATATTTTTTGGTTATAGAGTTTGTTAATTGTTGCTTAGATCTCTGTTGAAACTGTTGTCTCCCTGTTCTGAGAGACTGATCTGCAAATATACAGAGCTGAGTATATTTTTTGGTTTTAGAGTTTGTACTGTTAATTGTTGCTTAGATCTCTGTTGAAACTGTTGTCTCCCTGTTCTGAGAGACTGATCTGCAAATATACAGAGCTGAGTATATTTTTTGGTTTTAGAGTTTGTACTGTTAGTTGTTGCTTAGATCTCTGTTGAAACTGCCCCCATTTTCTGCCATATCTTCAGTTGGTATTACTGTTTTTTACAGCTTGTGTGTTATCTAACTCAAGGATCACTTGCATAAAATTTGACCTGTTAGTAACAGCCTGCATTTAATTGCTGGAACCTGTGTTCTGAGAGACTGTTTTCCAGACTATCTGCAAATATACAGAGCTGAGTATATTTTTTGGTTATAGAGTTTGTTAATTGTTGCTTAGATCTCTGTTGAAACTGTTGTCTCCCTGTTCTGAGAGACTGATCTGCAAATATACAGAGCTGAGTATATATTTTTGGTTATAGAGTTTGTTAATTGTTGCTTAGATCTCTGTTGAAACTGTTGTCTCCCTGTTCTGAGAGACTGATCTGCAAATATACAGAGCTGAGTATATATTTTTGGTTATAGAGTTTGTTAATTGTTGCTTAGATCTCTGTTGAAACTGTTGTCTCCCTGTTCTGAGAGACTGATCTGCAAATATACAGAGCTGAGTATATTTTTTGGTTTTAGAGTTTGTACTGTTAGTTGTTGCTTAGATCTCTGTTGAAACTGTTGTCTCCCTGTTCTGAGAGACTGATCTGCAAATATACAGAGCTGAGTATATTTTTTGGTTTTAGAGTTTGTACTGTTAGTTGTTGCTTAGATCTCTGTTGAAACTGCCCCCATTTTCTGCCATATCTTCAGTTGGTATTACTGTTTTTACAGCTTGTGTGTTATCTAACTCAAGGATCACTTGCATAAAATTTGACCTGTTAGTAACAGCCTGCATTTAATTGCTGGAACCTGTGTTCTGAGAGACTGTTTTCCAGACTATCTGCAAATATACAGAGCTGAGTATATTTTTTGGTTATAGAGTTTGTTAATTGTTGCTTAGATCTCTGTTGAAACTGTTGTCTCCCTGTTCTGAGAGACTGATCTGCAAATATACAGAGCTGAGTATATTTTTTGGTTTTAGAGTTTGTACTGTTAGTTGCTGCTTAGATCTCTGTTGACACCTGCCCCATTTTCTGCCATACCTTCAGTTGGTATTACTGTTTTTTACAGCTTGTGTGTTATCTAATTCAAGGATCACTTGCATAAAATTTGACCTGTTAGTAACAGCCTGCATTTAATTGCTGGAACCTGTGTTCTGAGAGACTGTTTTCCAGACTATCTGCAAATATACAGAGCTGAGTATATTTTTTTGGTTATAGAGTTTGTTAATTTTTGCTTAGATCTCTGTTGAAACTGTTGTCTCCCTGTTCTGAGAGACTGATCTGCAAATATACAGAGCTGAGTATATTTTTTGGTTATAGAGTTTGTTAATTGTTGCTTAGATCTCTGTTGAAACTGTTGTCTCCCTGTTCTGAGAGACTGATCTGCAAATATACAGAGCTGAGTATATTTTTTGGTTATAGAGTTTGTTAATTGTTGCTTAGATCTCTGTTGAAACTGTTGTCTCCCTGTTCTGAGAGACTGATCTGCAAATATACAGAGCTGAGTATATATTTTTGGTTTTAGAGTTTGTACTGTTAGTTGTTGCTTAGATCTCTGTTGAAACTGTTGTCTCCCTGTTCTGAGAGACTGATCTGCAAATATACAGAGCTGAGTATATTTTTTGGTTTTAGAGTTTGTACTGTTAGTTGTTGCTTAGATCTCTGTTGAAACTGCCCCCCATTTTCTGCCATATCTTCAGTTGGTATTACTGTTTTTACAGCTTGTGTGTTATCTAACTCAAGGATCACTTGCATAAAATTTGACCTGTTAGTAACAGCCTGCATTTAATTGCTGGAACCTGTGTTCTGAGAGACTGTTTTCCAGACTATCTGCAAATATACAGAGCTGAGTATATTTTTGGTTATAGAGTTTGTTAATTGTTGCTTAGATCTCTGTTGAAACTGTTGTCTCCCTGTTCTGAGAGACTGATCTGCAAATATACAGAGCTGAGTATATATTTTTGGTTATAGAGTTTGTTAATTGTTGCTTAGATCTCTGTTGAAACTGTTGTCTCCCTGTTCTGAGAGACTGATCTGCAAATATACAGAGCTGAGTATATTTTTTGGTTATAGAGTTTGTTAATTGTTGCTTAGATCTCTGTTGAAACTGTTGTCTCCCTGTTCTGAGAGACTGATCTGCAAATATACAGAGCTGAGTATATTTTTTGGTTTTAGAGTTTGTACTGTTAGTTGTTGCTTAGATCTCTGTTGAAACTGTTGTCTCCCTGTTCTGAGAGACTGATCTGCAAATATACAGAGCTGAGTATATTTTTTGGTTTTAGAGTTTGTACTGTTAGTTGTTGCTTAGATCTCTGTTGAAACTGTTGTCTCCCTGTTCTGAGAGACTGATCTGCAAATATACAGAGCTGAGTATATATTTTTTTGGTTTTAGAGTTTGTACTGTTAGTTGTTGCTTAGATCTCTGTTGAAACTGCCCCCCATTTTCTGCCGTATCTTCAGTTGGTATTACTGTTTTTACAGCTTGTGTGTTATCTAACTCAAGGATCACTTGCATAAAATTTGACCTGTTAGTAACAGCCTGCATTTAATTGCTGGAACCTGTGTTCTGAGAGACTGTTTTCCAGACTATCTGCAAATATACAGAGCTGAGTATATATTTTTGGTTATAGAGTTTGTTAATTGTTGCTTAGATCTCTGTTGAAACTGTTGTCTCCCTGTTCTGAGAGACTGATCTGCAAATATACAGAGCTGAGTATATTTTTTGGTTATAGAGTTTGTTAATTGTTGCTTAGATCTCTGTTGAAACTGTTGTCTCCCTGTTCTGAGAGACTGATCTGCAAATATACAGAGCTGAGTATATATTTTTGGTTTTAGAGTTTGTACTGTTAGTTGTTGCTTAGATCTCTGTTGAAACTGTTGTCTCCCTGTTCTGAGAGACTGATCTGCAAATATACAGAGCTGAGTATATTTTTTGGTTATAGAGTTTGTTAATTGTTGCTTAGATCTCTGTTGAAACTGTTGTCTCCCTGTTCTGAGAGACTGATCTGCAAATATACAGAGCTGAGTATATATTTTTGGTTATAGAGTTTGTTAATTGTTGCTTAGATCTCTGTTGAAACTGTTGTCTCCCTGTTCTGAGAGACTGATCTGCAAATATACAGAGCTGAGTATATTTTTTGGTTATAGAGTTTGTTAATTGTTGCTTAGATCTCTGTTGAAACTGTTGTCTCCCTGTTCTGAGAGACTGATCTGCAAATATACAGAGCTGAGTATATTTTTTTGGTTTTAGAGTTTGTACTGTTAGTTGTTGCTTAGATCTCTGTTGAAACTGCCCCCCATTTTCTGCCATATCTTCAGTTGGTATTACTGTTTTTACAGCTTGTGTGTTATCTAACTCAAGGATCACTTGCATAAAATTTGACCTGTTAGTAACAGCCTGCATTTAATTGCTGGAACCTGTGTTCTGAGAGACTGTTTTCCAGACTATCTGCAAATATACAGAGCTGAGTATATATTTTTGGTTATAGAGTTTGTTAATTGTTGCTTAGATCTCTGTTGAAACTGTTGTCTCCCTGTTCTGAGAGACTGATCTGCAAATATACAGAGCTGAGTATATTTTTTGGTTATAGAGTTTGTTAATTGTTGCTTAGATCTCTGTTGAAACTGTTGTCTCCCTGTTCTGAGAGACTGATCTGCAAATATACAGAGCTGAGTATATTTTTTGGTTATAGAGTTTGTTAATTGTTGCTTAGATCTCTGTTGAAACTGTTGTCTCCCTGTTCTGAGAGACTGATCTGCAAATATACAGAGCTGAGTATATTTTTTGGTTTTAGAGTTTGTACTGTTAGTTGTTGCTTAGATCTCTGTTGAAACTGCCCCCCATTTTCTGCCATATCTCCAGTTGGTATTACTGTTTTTACAGCTTGTGTGTTATCTAACTCAAGGATCACTTGCATAAAATTTGACCTGTTAGTAACAGCCTGCATTTAATTGCTGGAACCTGTGTTCTGAGAGACTGTTTTCCAGACTATCTGCAAATATACAGAGCTGAGTATATTTTTTTGGTTATAGAGTTTGTTAATTGTTGCTTAGATCTCTGTTGAAACTGTTGTCTCCCTGTTCTGAGAGACTGATCTGCAAATATACAGAGCTGAGTATATTTTTTGGTTATAGAGTTTGTTAATTGTTGCTTAGATCTCTGTTGAAACTGTTGTCTCCCTGTTCTGAGAGACTGATCTGCAAATATACAGAGCTGAGTATATATTTTTTTGGTTATAGAGTTTGTTAATTGTTGCTTAGATCTCTGTTGAAACTGTTGTCTCCCTGTTCTGAGAGACTGATCTGCAAATATACAGAGCTGAGTATATTTTTTGGTTTTAGAGTTTGTACTGTTAGTTGTTGCTTAGATCTGTGTTGACACTGCCCCCCCCCATTTTCTGCCATACCTTCAGTTGGTATTACTGTTTGTTACTGCTTGTGTATTATCTAACTCAAGGATCACTTGCATAAAATTTGACCTGTTAGTAACAGCCTGCATTTAATTGCTGGAACCTGTGTTCTGAGAGACTGTTTTCCAGACTATCTGCAAATATACAGAGCTGAGTATATTTTTTGGTTATAGAGTTTGTTAATTGTTGCTTAGATCTCTGTTGAAACTGTTGTCTCCCTGTTCTGAGAGACTGATCTGCAAATATACAGAGCTGAGTATATTTTTTGGTTATAGAGTTTGTTAATTGTTGCTTAGATCTCTGTTGAAACTGTTGTCTGCCTTTTCTGAGAGACTGATCTACAAATATACAGAGCTGAGTATATATTTTTTTGGTTATAGAGTTTGTTAATTGTTGCTTAGATCTCTGTTGAAGCTGTTGTCTCCCTGTTCTGAGAGACTGATCTGCAAATATACAGAGCTGAGTATATTTTTGGTTTTAGAGTTTGTACTGTTAGTTGTTGCTTAGATCTCTGTTGAAACTGTTGTCTCCCTGTTCTGAGAGACTGATCTGCAAATATACAAAGCTGAGTATATCTTTCTGGTTTTAGAGTTTGTACTGTAGTTGTTGCTTAGATCTGTGTTGAAACTGCTGACGCCCCATTTTCTGCCATATCTTCCATTGGTATTACTGTTTGTTACTGCTTGTTTGTTATCTAACTCAACGATCACTTGCATAAAATTTGACCTGTTAGTAACTGCCTGCATTTAATTGCTGTAACCTGTGTTCTGAGAGACTGTTTTCCAGACTATCTGCAAATATACAGAGCTGAGTATATTTTTTTGGTTATAGAGTTTGTTAATTGTTGCTTAGATCTCTGTTGAAACTGTTGTCTCCCTGTTCTGAGAGACTGATCTGCAAATATACAGAGCTGAGTATATTTTTTGGTTATAGAGTTTGTTAATTGTTGCTTAGATCTCTGTTGAAACTGTTGTCTCCCTGTTCTGAGAGACTGATCTGCAAATATACAGAGCTGAGTATATATTTTTGGTTATAGAGTTTGTTAATTGTTGCTTAGATCTCTGTTGAAACTGTTGTCTCCCTGTTCTGAGAGACTGATCTGCAAATATACAGAGCTGAGTATATTTTTTGGTTTTAGAGTTTGTACTGTTAGTTGTTGCTTAGATCTCTGTTGAAACTGTTGTCTCCCTGTTCTGAGAGACTGATCTGCAAATATACAGAGCTGAGTATATTTTTTTGGTTATAGAGTTTGTTAATTGTTGCTTAGATCTCTGTTGAAACTGTTGTCTCCCTGTTCTGAGAGACTGATCTGCAAATATACAGAGCTGAGTATATATTTTTTGGTTATAGAGTTTGTTAATTGTTGCTTAGATCTCTGTTGAAACTGTTGTCTCCCTGTTCTGAGAGACTGATCTGCAAATATACAGAGCTGAGTATATTTTTTGGTTTTAGAGTTTGTACTGTTAGTTGTTGCTTAGATCTCTGTTGAAACTGTTGTCTCCCTGTTCTGAGAGACTGATCTGCAAATATACAGAGCTGAGTATATTTTTGGTTTTAGAGTTTGTACTGTTAGTTGTTGCTTAGATCTCTGTTGAAACTGCCCCCATTTTCTGCCATATCTTCAGTTGGTATTACTGTTTTTACAGCTTGTGTGTTATCTAACTCAAGGATCACTTGCATAAAATTTGACCTGTTAGTAACAGCCTGCATTTAATTGCTGGAACCTGTGTTCTGAGAGACTGTTTTCCAGACTATCTGCAAATATACAGAGCTGAGTATATTTTTTGGTTATAGAGTTTGTTAATTGTTGCTTAGATCTCTGTTGAAACTGTTGTCTCCCTGTTCTGAGAGACTGATCTGCAAATATACAGAGCTGAGTATATTTTTTGGTTATAGAGTTTGTTAATTGTTGCTTAGATCTCTGTTGAAACTGTTGTCTCCCTGTTCTGAGAGACTGATCTGCAAATATACAGAGCTGAGTATATTTTTTGGTTTTAGAGTTTGTACTGTTAGTTGTTGCTTAGATCTCTGTTGAAACTGCCCCCCCATTTTCTGCCATATCTTCAGTTGGTATTACTGTTTTTACAGCTTGTGTGTTATCTAACTCAAGGATCACTTGCATAAAATTTGACCTGTTAGTAACAGCCTGCATTTAATTGCTGGAACCTGTGTTCTGAGAGACTGTTTTCCAGACTATCTGCAAATATACAGAGCTGAGTATATATTTTTTGGTTATAGAGTTTGTTAATTGTTGCTTAGATCTCTGTTGAAACTGTTGTCTCCCTGTTCTGAGAGACTGATCTGCAAATATACAGAGCTGAGTATATTTTTGGTTTTAGAGTTTGTACTGTTAGTTGTTGCTTAGATCTCTGTTGAAACTGTCCCCCATTTTCTGCCATATCTTCAGTTGGTATTACTGTTTTTTACAGCTTGTGTGTTATCTAACTCAAGGATCACTTGCATAAAATTTGACCTGTTAGTAACAGCCTGCATTTAATTGCTGGAACCTGTGTTCTGAGAGACTGTTTTCCAGACTATCTGCAAATATACAGAGCTGAGTATATTTTTTGGTTATAGAGTTTGTTAATTGTTGCTTAGATCTCTGTTGAAACTGTTGTCTCCCTGTTCTGAGAGACTGATCTGCAAATATACAGAGCTGAGTATATTTTTTGGTTATAGAGTTTGTTAATTGTTGCTTAGATCTCTGTTGAAACTGTTGTCTCCCTGTTCTGAGAGACTGATCTGCAAATATACAGAGCTGAGTATATTTTTTGGTTTTAGAGTTTGTACTGTTAGTTGTTGCTTAGATCTCTGTTGAAACTGTTGTCTCCCTGTTCTGAGAGACTGATCTGCAAATATACAGAGCTGAGTATATTTTTTGGTTTTAGAGTTTGTACTGTTAGTTGTTGCTTAGATCTCTGTTGAAACTGCCCCCCCCATTTTCTGCCATATCTTCAGTTGGTATTACTGTTTTTTACAGCTTGTGTGTTATCTAACTCAAGGATCACTTGCATAAAATTTGACCTGTTAGTAACAGCCTGCATTTAATTGCTGGAACCTGTGTTCTGAGAGACTGTTTTCCAGACTATCTGCAAATATACAGAGCTGAGTATATATATTTTTTGGTTATAGAGTTTGTTAATTGTTGCTTAGATCTCTGTTGAAACTGTTGTCTCCCTGTTCTGAGAGACTGATCTGCAAATATACAGAGCTGAGTATATTTTTTGGTTATAGAGTTTGTACTGTTAGTTGTTGCTTAGATCTCTGTTGAAACTGTTGTCTCCCTGTTCTGAGAGACTGATCTGCAAATATACAGAGCTGAGTATATTTTTTGGTTTTAGAGTTTGTACTGTTAGTTGTTGCTTAGATCTCTGTTGAAACTGCCCCCATTTTCTGCCATATCTTCAGTTGGTATTACTGTTTTTACAGCTTGTGTGTTATCTAACTCAAGGATCACTTGCATAAAATTTGACCTGTTAGTAACAGCCTGCATTTAATTGCTGGAACCTGTGTTCTGAGAGACTGTTTTCCAGACTATCTGCAAATATACAGAGCTGAGTATATTTTTTGGTTATAGAGTTTGTTAATTGTTGCTTAGATCTCTGTTGAAACTGTTGTCTCCCTGTTCTGAGAGACTGATCTGCAAATATACAGAGCTGAGTATATTTTTTTGGTTATAGAGTTTGTTAATTGTTGCTTAGATCTCTGTTGAAACTGTTGTCTCCCTGTTCTGAGAGACTGATCTGCAAATATACAGAGCTGAGTATATTTTTGGTTTTAGAGTTTGTACTGTTAGTTGTTGCTTAGATCTCTGTTGAAACTGCCCCCATTTTCTGCCATATCTTCAGTTGGTATTACTGTTTTTTACAGCTTGTGTGTTATCTAACTCAAGGATCACTTGCATAAAATTTGACCTGTTAGTAACAGCCTGCATTTAATTGCTGGAACCTGTGTTCTGAGAGACTGTTTTCCAGACTATCTGCAAATATACAGAGCTGAGTATATATTTTTTGGTTATAGAGTTTGTTAATTGTTGCTTAGATCTCTGTTGAAACTGTTGTCTCCCTGTTCTGAGAGACTGATCTGCAAATATACAGAGCTGAGTATATTTTTTGGTTATAGAGTTTGTTAATTGTTGCTTAGATCTCTGTTGAAACTGCTGCCCCTCATTTTCTGCTCTGTACAACTCAAGGTTTTATACAACAATCACACGGAGCTGAGTGTAGAGTGGTGATTGTGTTTAGGTAAGCTATGCTAGTCTTCTTCTACTCATTGTTTGTTTTTATTTTGAAGTTTATCACTATAGTAATGGCAAGAAAAATCATAGTAATGGAGACAGAAATTGAGCTCAAACTTCTTTGAGATTATCCCTATGCATGTCCTCCACGCTCCACATTTACCACCATCTCTTCCTAGGCCCTAGTATTAGGTTTTGTGGATAAGAAGGCACAGGTTGAGGGGAACTTAAGAAGAGAGACCAAGGTGCCTATTTGCCACTTCTATGCAACAAAAAAGTCTCCTACGCCCCCACATTAGA
>NW_025049682.1:0-7500 GCF_019279795.1 Protopterus annectens
TTAAAACACACTGGGTAATTTTAACCCTGACAAGTTGTTATCACCACCAATAGCACCCAAACCAGTTGCATCATGTTGTTGGTTAAACATTAATTTCAAGTTCAACTTCCTTACAAAACATTTCATTTCAATGATTTCCTTAGAAATGCTTCCAAATCTGCCCGGGACAAAGGTGTTACCAAAAGCTAGTAGTTCGATCAACTGTTTATCCAAGATAATGTTGGAGAAGTTGTAGATCTTAAAATCACCCTTCCCATTAGTAAGAATCTCAGGGCAGGTGTTCAAAACAGGTGGAGACAATGGACCAAGTGGGGGGGACCCAATGACACTCGAGTCAAGAACTAATTGGTCCGGTTCTTCCTCTTGTTCATGTAAGGCTTCTTGTTGCGTTGGCCTAAAAAATTATTATTGCTGTGATTAACTTTTTTGTTGAACCCTTGATTAGAGTAAACATTGCTAGGCCCTCCGTTATCTCTGGAAAAGCCTTTAATCCTGTTACTACGTCTGGGGCCAGTAATAACTTCGCCCTCATTATTCTCTTCAGCAATGTCCCCTAAACCTCCATTATCATCATCAGTTTCAACCATCCGAACATTACATGCAGTATTAGTCAAAGAAACATTTGACACCACTAGTCTAACATATGCATTATTGTTTTGATAGGCTAACCTATCTCTTAACAATTTTTTAGTTTTGTTCGCCTTTAATTTAAGTAACAGTGTATCAATACTGGACAATATGCGACCATAATCAAATTTATACCTGCAAAAGTCCAGGTCTGCTTTTATTTCATTGTCCAAACTGTTAATTTCACCGATAAGTAAGTCAATATGTGAAGTGTAATGCTTGATGATTAGTTCCAAGAGTTGAACACCTTGTTGGAACAATGCCTCCAAGTCCGCAAAAAACACCTGATCTACAAGTAACCCTGATGGTGCAAAGTTGTTCCGCAACCCCTTAGGGATGAGGTTCTCAGCTATGCATTGTCTGAAGTAAGCCGACTCAAGTTGTAACTTTTTCAACTTGAGGAGTTTGGCATCAAACATTTTTAGCTTGTCAGCTAAGCACTCATTGTTTACATTCTGCTCACCATAAACTGGAGACGTACCTTGCTGGCCAAATGAAAGGGGAGCGGTGTTCAAAAGCCAGTCACCCAAATTCGGTAAGCCAGTAGCACCTGTTTTATTATAATTGATGGTTATGCGTTGTAGTAATTTTGCTTCAGGACATAGCTATGATGTCACTTCCTGATTGCTGGTATTTTTGGGGATTGTTTCCCCGGTTGTTTTATTCCTCTGATGAAGCCATAGTATACTGTGGTGAAAACGCTTTGTCTCTAATAATAATAAAAACGCGTTAAGGATTTTTTTGCAGCTGTGTTCTTTCGGACAAGGGTCTCGTGGATTGTGGTATTTCTTTTGGTTTACTTTTGCTTCATTTGGTTTGTGATACTGTACGTACATTGCAGAACTGTGCCTCAGGACTGCTCCTGCCTTAGCAAACCTAAGCTAGGAGTGTGTCTATACCTGCCTGGTGACGTTGTGAGGGATTATAGCAGTGGTGGGATAGTCAGGGTGTCCAGGCTGCACAAACAGGTGTTGATCAGCACAATCAGCTGATGACATGGCCAGCCTGCACATGAACAGTACATTAATGTAAGCAAGCAGCATACACACATGTTTCATCCACACTCTACACCACCGGTGTATACCTGCAGGGATGTTTCACGACACAGTCCAACCAAATGACACGGGCTGCAGCAGGAAACATATACCAACATGTGCAGGGGGCTGGGGCAGTGCGGATGTGTATGCTGCCAAACAACCCTTACTGGGGAGACATAAGACTTTATAAACCGAGGGTGACTTACCAGGGTCTACATGGGCTGGGGATGTTGGACCACTATGGAGTGGACAGAGACCTCCTACAGCAGCTTGTTGACCTGTGCCTAACACATCACACAGGCCGAGGGGAACGCATCACAGCGGATACCATGGAATGTGTTGTCCTAGGTGTACTAGCCACAAGTACCTCACACAGCACAACTGGGGATATCATGGGAATCTCACAGGCATCCACATCCAGAGCATTGCACCAGTTCACAGATGCCATGTCAACACATGCTAGTGACCACGTATAGGCCCTCCACATACATGATTAGTGGACCAGCAATATGAATCTGTTCAACCACATGGATGAGTACCCTGGGGTACTGGGTGCTATAGCCTCCACATGTAGCACCACCCGGGGAGCAGGGTAGGGCCTACAGTCACTGCAGGGGCATACCCTCCAACAGCTAGGCCCTATGCGATGGCCAGGGCATGAGATTGAATGTGTGTGCTGTCTGCCCTGGAAGCTGTGATGTGTCCGATATATGGCGTCTGACACAGCTGTAGCACACCAATGCCTATGTGGACATCCCTTACAGTCTCCTAGTGGGGAATGCTAGGTAAACACTGGTGTAGTGGCTTATAACACCCATCAGCAATGCACACACACCTGAACACTCACACCATACTGAGGTGGATGCACAGGCAAGACATAAACATGTGCATGTGTTTGGGATGCACGGTTCACAGTTCTGGTATCTGGACACATCTGTTGGGGCTCTGCAGTATTCACAAGCTACATGCATACATGTTGTTATGTTATTTGCTATGCTACACAATGTTAACCTGCAGTAACAGTTGCAGTAGAAACAGCACGGGGCAGGGCCACACAGCCCAACACCACTGCCAAGGCCTGTACATGCACATTGTGACTTGGTGAGGGAACTACCTGTGTAGGGCACAGTCGGCGACAGCCCGTGCACAGTATGACCTGCCCTTGGCAAACAGGCAGCACACGGCATATGCACTGACACAGTAGGTACCCACAGATTTCCCCTCTCTGACCCGCACACAGTACAATGGATGCCAAGCATGACAGTACCTGTGTTCGGCCATGTATGGGAGGTGCGCTGTGTGCATCCAACATAGGCAGCACTCCAGCACTGTCCTCAAGTCCATAACACAACCAGGGTATGTATAGTGACCTAACAAGTGGCAGTTGTATTAGAATGTGTACTTATCCATTGCTCTGGTATGTATGTGAGCATACAAGTGACTGTGGTTGCCAAATGTTAGGGCAGCAAACAGTACACATCCATAGTGGCACCATGACCTCTGTAGCACATACAGGGGTCACAATGGTAGCCTGTAGTACACAGGGTGTCCTACCCACTGCAGATTATGGGCTGACCATCATGTGTGTCCGTGCAGCCCACACACGTTCCATGCATCTGGACAGATGTGGACCAACACAGACAAATGATATACTATGGCCTATGGATATGCCCAATGACTGACCCCAACCCCGTATGACACACACACAGATGACAGCAGGCCAGGCTGTTTGATGTAGGATGTGTAATAGGACGCCCAACACCACTGTGCTGGTAATTAATGCTGGGAACTGACGTACCCTGGTATCCCTCCAACCAGCAATTTAGGTAGGTCCACACACTGACATGGAGTACCCGGCAGACCAGTACAGTAGCAGCAGATGTGTACAACTGTTGGCTGTGCCCCTGTCACACCTACACATGTGAGAGTCATGTGCACCACCACGGTGCTGTGTAGGACTGTTGTTGCATGTCCCCCCATGCTGTACAGACATGTAGCAACTGTCAATGCCACATGACCATTAGCTACTCTGTGGACACAGCATGTTACCTGTCTGTGTAGAACGGACGGGTCAGCAACACAGTGCTATCTGGACATGTGACACATGCAATACAGTTGACCATACTTTGCATGCTCACACGCATGACGGTATTGTCAGTCTACAGCATGTGCAACAGTCATACTGGGCATGCTCACACATTGAAACACAGGACGGCCAGGCATGCACACACCAGTGGTCCAGACATATCTGCCAGTACATTGCTATACTGTTGGATGTCTGTACTGTATGGTGTTTGCGGTCTGTTGTCTGTACATATGCCATGGTCTATTGTTCATTCACATGAGCTATGTGTGCAGGGTACTTCTACCATCACGTGTATAGGGCGGTTCTTTGTTTGCGGACAGGTCGACGTCTTTGGATACAAACCGGGTAAGGCACAGTCCAGCAGGTGGGAGCTGTTGTGCGTGGGTTTGCACAGTGTTAAGCACTGCTGACCTCTGGTCACAGCACCTTATACATGTTTACACTCCACATTTCTTTGACAGGGCACTACTGGCATACTGGTAGACAAACATGCTTACAGCCGCTCGGTCTCTGACATTTCCTCTTAAATTTGTCACTCACGCTGGGTGTGTGCGATCTCTTGTGATGTGTATTACATCGGACTACATGACTACAGTATCGGGTATGTGTAACCATTTTGTGATAGCAGCTGTTTGACTGTACGGACTCGGCGGCCTGTCCAGTGATGTAATCATATTATATGCGTGTTCCTCATATGATCTGCTCCCATCTGACTGATACATGGGAACTGATACTCTGCAGTGCTGACATGTGACTTGAGTTTGTTAACGCAGCTGTCTGCCAAGTCATGCTACTGCATACCAACTGCACGTTGACCACCTTTCAGATTGCACGAAGGGAGACTGTAGGAGTGACACCTTTCCCACTTTGCATGGGACAGTCCCTCATCACACATCACATGTGACAATACCAGAACTCTCCACCAATCGGGGACACATTTCTGTAGAATCAGGGACAGGTCATGAAAAACAGGGACACTTTTACAAAAGTAGTGCTATTAACTTGACACATTGACAGAATCAGAGCATATGACATAATACACATATTCTGACATAACAGTTGTTTATAACTCTTACTTATTGCCATTAGTCAGTAAGTTTAATTTACCACCTTTCCTTCAACAGCCACTACATTTAGGAGGGATTAAGAAGGACATAGTTAGACTTTCAGTCAAACTCAGGGACGTACCTGACATTCAGGGACAGTTGAGTGGTATGGACAATACTCTAGCCATTGCAACTGTCCTCATTAGGGGACCTTCTCATGTTGTAGGTGTCTGTACTGGTTGCTTGTTACAGGTCTTGTATACCTGATACGTCGATATGTCATATTTAGTAGTATAAGCAACTATACTGCTGCTAGACTACGCTTTGATTTGCTCTGATATGTATATTTCTGTACTATGCATGGCTGTAAGTATGTTCTGCCCTGGTACATCTGACAGTTCTACAGAGCAGATTCCACTTTGGCCGTTCAGACTGGTGGCGGCCTTATAGACTCTATATGTAGAGCTATCACATGTGTCGAGGCAACACATACCCACAGTATACCTCTCAACTGTCCCTGATTTTCAGGGTCGTCCCTGATTTTGAATCAAATTTTAACTCTGTCCCTCTTAATCCCTCCTAAAACTAGTGACATTTGGAGGAAAGGTGGTGAATTACACTTAATGAATAATGACAATAATTAAGAGTTACAAACTTCTTTTACTTCAGAAAATGTGTATTAATTCATATGCTCTGATTCTGTCAATGTTTCCAGTTAATAGCTCTAATATTTTAAATGTGTCCATGATTGTCCTTGTGTTTTCTTGACTTGTCCGTGATTCTGTTGACATTTGTCCCCAATTGGTTAAGAGGTCTGACCCACAGCCAGTAGTACACGGACGACCTCCACAGTTTGCATACGTTAAGGTTATTCATGTAGCATTATAATTGATAATACTGTTTCCTATTACATGTAGCTGTTACTGATACAACAAATTGATGTCTGACACCACTACACACACTATATAGCCTCCATTCCCGACCTCACAGGCCCAGACCTCTGAACCAATTGGGGACAAATTTCAACAGAATCAGTGACAAGTCAGGAAAAAATCAGGGACAATCAGGGACACTTTTAAAATATTAGTGCTATTAACATTCATTACACAATTAATATGTACTATAGTTGTACTTGCACCGGGAATGCCTTTATGTTGGGCGGATGCTGTAACCACTACACTATTGGAGTTCTGGCTCATTTATATGTATACCATTGGTTCATAGCTACTCTGACATATGCCTCACCACTTCACTTACACAGCAGGCATCCATTCTCCTGCTGGGAAAACCGCAGTACTACAATTAGGACATTCCCTGTTTTCTACTGCTCTGGATCCACTCCAAGGATATTCATAACCCCTACGCTTATAGTCCTTGCACATACGCATGTTTAATTGTCAGGATTTTCATGTGCTGGTATGGGTTTAGGCTCAGCTGACTGGTGACTAGAACTGTCCTGGTGCTGTTCAAAGATCAGATGTAGCACATGGACAGAGTTAGTCCATAGTTTAACATTCTACCTGTGTTTACAGACGCAGATGTTAGGGCACCTCTGACCATATTATTGGGTTGGCGCTGCATAATTTAGGGCGGGGAGTGGTTCCACTATATAATGCAGGTTGGGGGGGTGATTTCCCTTCCCATTTGACTATTTCATTCATTTATACATACAATGAATATTATTCTCGACATCTGTTATGAAATCACTACAGGTATGCAATAGTCTTGTCAACAGCTGGGACAGTTGGTTGGTGTACTTCTGTGTACGGACCTCTCTGCTACTCGGGGACTCATGTCTACAGTGACAGGGACAAGGCTATGACAACTCAGGGACAATCACGGACACTTCTACCATATTAGTACTATTAACTTGGAACATGTTGACAGATTCGTAATACTACTAATTGTCTGCAGTTAAATGCATCTAGTACTTTTCATTGTTATAAGTAGTCATTCTCATTCAACACCTTTCCCCAAAGGGCACTGGCTTTGTGAGTTTTTAAGGGGTCTGGCCAGTTATTGTGCGAGTGCTCTGACCATTGGTATCGTTGACATTGTCATATGTATGGGTTGTGCTGTATTCCGGTGACTAGGGTTGACACCTTTTCAAATGGCCAAGATGGGACATTTTTGGAACACACCAGGTTTTACAAGCCAACACATACCCACGGTCAGTACAATGGATAGAACTTTACTTATTTGCCTACATTAAAGCATATTATTGTAGCGGTTTATTTGCTTATTCTGTTTCTTGTAACATTTTGGTATTGTAGATACTGCAATAATTATTTTCTGCTATTACATAACATATGGGACATAATTATGCCCTACAATCCCAGGACATTTGCCATTTGAAATGTCTATTGTCAGGGCACAACTGTCTAACGATGGACTATCCCTCGCAAAGCAGGATAGATGAGAACCCTACTGTGGACACCAGATTGTTTGGCCCAACACATAGCCATGGTCACTGCAGGTTTAGAACAGTCATTTGTTTCCTAGCTGTAAGCCTTATACCTTTGGCACTTTTGTTGTTTGCCTGTTTCTTTTACAAATTACATTTATTCTATCCTGACATGACCGCTTTCGGCAACTGTTACGCAGTATGGTGCATAGTTATTCCCTACGGTCACAAGACATTTGGTATTGTACCATTGTTGATCAGGTCACACCTACACACACATTAATTGTCCCTCACACATTG
>NW_025049683.1:0-14115 GCF_019279795.1 Protopterus annectens
CGCCAACCATTGCAGGATGGCCGATTTAGATCTTGCCGAAACCATTGGGCTTGGCAGCTTGCAAGCTGATCTTGAAGGACATTAATTATATTCCTTCACGCTTCCAAAGTAGCAATTAGTTGATCCTAAAGACAATGCAGCAAGCTTCCTAGTACAGACCGTCTCTCTAGCTGTATTGAAACATCTTTATGACCTAGGCTATACAGTAATTTAATTTCAGATATTTTTCTAAAGTTTGCTGGACTGAGGTTAACCTCCTGTATTCCAATTTCCACAATTAAAATATATACATTTAAAACCAGTTACAATAGTGCATTGTCCATTTCTGTTACAGTAGGGCACGCACTGATTACATTTTAAACATAGCACTTTACGAATACCTTTTCAACACAAACATCTGTATGGAGCAGTCTGACATAAGTTCATAGGTTGGTACTAGGCTATTAGCCCAAGGGCCTAAGTAGGCCTAGCCAACAAGGTTCCCTGACTTACACCACCCAAGAAAGTTAATTTACTGTACCCCTGTCGAGCAGTGCCACAGGAGTGATCCCTAGGGTGTATTTCCTATTTCCCATCCACTCATCAAGATTTTTCTTGAAGAGTTCTAATGAGGAACTTTGCTTGACATAGACGGGTAGCTTGTTCCAAAGTATAGGAAGTCTCTGGGACAGGAATCTATCCCTCCAGCATGTCCTGTTGATTGTGGTGACAAGGTTTAGGTCCCTAGAGCATGTAGCTTGGAGGGATTGCGATTTCTTTAGGTGTAGCATGTGCAACAGCTCTGGGTTTAACATAGCTTTATATGTTAGGCAGAGATCACCTCAGCAATATGCTACAGAGTAAAGCTGGAGCTTTTTGAGACAGTCAGTGTAGGGCATATGTTTGAGACCAGTAAATCCTTTTTGTGAGGTACTTCTGTGGCCTTTCCGCTGCTGTAGATGTCTTGTGAGGTATATTCCAAAAGGGGCGTTGTACTCTATAATGGGTCTAATGAGTGTCGAGTTGAGGGGAACAGTGACCTCTTTTTTCCTGGATGAGAAACCTTTTGTGATGAGGTGTGCCACATAGAAGGATTTCATGACTACTGCGGTGATAGGATTATCAAAGGAGAGACTACTGTCCACCTGGGTCCCAAGGTCTCTTTATCACACATCCGGCATTAAGTAGATTGCCGTTTATGTGGTAGTTCATGGGTACAGAGTTTTTACCAAAAAGGGGATGACAATGCTCTTTTGGGCAGCTTGTGGCCATGCCTCTGACACCAGGCATCTGTCTCAGTGAGGCCCATCTGTAGGATGTCCGCATCATTTGGGGACTCTACTATGGCTTTTAGTTTGCAGTCATCTGCAAACTTCGTTAGCCAGAGGCCTTCTGTGTTAGCCTGTACTTCAGAAAAGTAGATACCAAACAGGAGAGGTCCCAGGACTGAACTGTGTGGTACTCCACTTGTCACTCGTTTGAAGTCGGATTTGGAGTCTGCACCTTTCACAGTGTGGGTTCTGTCAATGAGCCAGTTGGCAACCCATCATCTGACGTAGGGATTTATACCTAGGTTTAGTGAGTTTAGCTATAATTCCAGAATGGTGGATGGTGTTGAAAGCCTTGGCGAGGTCAAGATAGGATGTGTGAACCACCTTACCCTCGTCTACGGCTTTGGTGACTGCCTCAAAGAAGTCGATCAGGTTCAAAAGGCATGATCTGCCTTTCACAAACATGAACTGGGTAGGGTCTAGAGTTTGAAGGTTACCAATGTCTATGTTTACGAGTTCCATGATGATACGTTCCATGGCCTTGCAGACCAGGCTCGTCAGGCTAACAGAGCGATAGTTCCCAGGATCAGAGGTGGCTCCCCCTTTGTGGAGTGGGATAACTGTTGCTGTGCGCCATTCAGTGGGCACAAAACCTGATGTGAGACTATGACTGAACATGGTGCTTAGGTGGGGAGCCAGTTCATTCTGAAGTTCATGTAAATGCAGCCTGGGATATTGTCTGGGCCATGGATGCTGTTTTGGTTTGAGAGTGCAGCTTTACCTGCATAGATGCGATTACAGGGACTCTGCATTCTTCCTGTAGGTTTAGCGTTATCAGTTGTAGGGTTTTACTGGAAGTATGATGGGATGTGGAATCAGTGGAGGGTCCTGGGTTGGGATGGACATCCCCGCACTGAGTAAGGATTTGTTTTTTTTTGAGAGGGTAGTTATTGTACAATGATCTGTATTGCTGTAGTTTGCTTATTTGGGAACATAAGGGGTGTTTCTTAGTATGACATAACAGAACTTTTAGTTTGGTGTAATGGATGGTTGAAACAGAGATTAGACTAGGGTGTATAGATGAGTAGTTGGGGTTGAAAGTGTAATATACAGAGGTTGCAGATAGTGGTTTGGTATGGGGATGTGTATGTTGCATTTAGCAGGAGGTGGAGAAGATGAAGAACAGCCAGCTTAGTGAGTACAGAGTCAAGTGTATGTCAGTGTGATTGGTTAATAAAAGGGATGTAGCCGGTAGGGTGGGGAGGGACTGGTGGATTGGTAAATGTCAGGTGTGGGTGGAGTGTAGGAGAAATAAATGTATTTGCCCTTGGGGTGGGAGGGATTACGGGCAGGGTGGAGAATGTAGCAGGCAGAACCAGATTCTGAAGGATGGGCAAGTCAAACAAAAACAAACAATTGACTCAAACTGCAGGTAAGTGATATGGACAGAGTAACAAGAGAACAGTTCAAGGGGGAACTAAACTAGCACAAGTTAATTATTTCTGGTGTTACTTAATTCTGGGGTAGTGCAGTTTAGTTTGGAAGTGGATATCTATTGCCATATAAAAATAGTCCAATACTGACTGTTCACAGATTAGCTCGATATTCACAAATGACATGTAATTATTTACAAAATTCCAGCTAGCTGTGCTGGCAGTACCTCCTTTCTTCACACACACACACACACACACACACACCCCCCCCCCCCATCAAAGACTCAAACTAGTTTTTCAAGTGACCTTTGAGAAATGTTGCTTGAGAGTGATGAGCTTATCTGGGAATACATTACCCCATATCCTGTCTTGAGATACCAGCTGCCTTGGCATTGCCGACTCCATTACAGTGTTGCACTGTCATATCAAATGTCTGCAACCCTAGGCTCCACCACAGTAATTTGTGATTTTGCTGGCTAGCTCCCTGTAGCCATACCCCCCCCCCCCCCTCAGACTCCTCCTGCATTCTACTGCAAATACTTAGCACCAGGGCCTCCCTGTCATGTTAAGGTTTCATCATGTTAACATGGTACAGTTTGTGTTCCTGCCTAGCAGTTCTACCATGCAGTTAACATCACTGACCTTCTTTAGCACTTAGAAGATTCCCTCCCAAGCTGCCTGCAGCTTATTATGTCTGACAGGAATGAGAACCAGAAGCTGCTGCCCCACAGCATACTCTCTGGCTCAAGCATTCCTGTCATACCAGACTTTTTTCTGCTGTTGGGCATCTGACAGGTTCTCATGGGTCCTGTTTAGGACATATGCCACAACAGACTCCTTGTGGGATTCACGCTCAGTCTCACACTCGTCACAAATCAAATCTAGATGTCCTCTCACCCTATGCCCATAAAGCAACTCAAAGGGCAAAAAACCTGTGGATTCCTGGGGCACCTCTCAGTAAGAAAACAGATAGCGTAAACATTTGTCCCACTCCCTCTTAAACTGGTCTGCAAATGCCCATAGCAAGGTCTTTAGTGTGGAGTTTAACTTCTCCACAAGATAATTTGTCTGGGGATGGTAGGGGGTGGTCTTCAGGTGCTTCACCCCACAGTTCTTCCACAGACAAGCCAGCAGGTCCGATATGAAACTGGTACCTCTATCAGTCAGCATTTCTTTTAGAAAACCTGCCCTGCTGAAAATCTCTAACAAAGCATTTGCCACCTTTTCTGCCTCGACAGAGGACACAGCCACTGCCTCAGGATATCTGGTATAATCTACTACCACTAGGATATACCACTTGGGTACTCAGAGGCCTCACGGTATCCATAGCTACCCTCTGAAGCAGCTCCTCAAATCATAGAAAAAGGCATCAAAGGAGCTCTGACCTTGTCTCCTGCCTTGCCTACCTTTTGGCACTGCTCACAGGCCCTGCAGTACCCTGTTAAATTCCTGGAAATCCCAGGCCAATAAAAGTTTAGCATAATACGTCTCTTGGTACACTTTATGCCCATATGACCTGCAAAGGGAATGTCATGGGTTACGGCTAGAAATGCCAGAGTAGGCTCTTGGCTGCTGTATTCTCTCACCTTCCAGCGCTCTCTCGCTCTCTCAGGAGTCCACTCCCTATACAGTAACCCTTTGTCCCAGTACACAGTGTCCCTTTTTCCCTGAGAATTAGGTGCCTCCCTAGCTACTTCCTTCAAGCTTTGTAATGTAAGGTCTGACAGCTGAACCTGTCTCAACTCTCTCTTTGTAACCCTTCCCAGCTTTCCTTCGACAGGAAGTCTGGTATTCTCTGACAGCAGTGCCTCATTGTCAGCCTGGGTACTACGACTCACCTCTGCCCTTGCAGTCACCCTGTCCAATGGAAACTCAGTACCTACCAGCAGCCATGGCTCATCTTCAAGCTCACTGCTGCAGGGTATCTCCCTCCCTGAATTAGCCACATCACCAATCCTGGCTTCAGGGATGCTGTCTGTCTGGGTTTCCCCTAGGCTACTAGACCCACATGCCTGTCTCCAAACCCAACTGAGTGTCACTGCATACACACAAGCTACTGCATTATCAAAATCATTCCCTATCAAGACATCTGCAGGGATATCCTCAAACACATCTGCTTGCTTGCTTCCTTATCCACCCTCCCAATCAAGGTAAACCCTGGCCAAAGGCATTTGGAATCGGATCCCTCCTAAAGCTCTGACTGAAGTGGACCACCCAAGCAAGTACTGCTCCTCTTTAACCACTGCAGGCTTCACAATGGTTATATCACAGGCTGTCTTTCTCTTGGCACACACACACACACACACACACACACACACCCCCCCCATCAAAGACTCAAACTAGTTTTTCAAGTGACCTTTGAGAAATGTTGCTTGAGAGTGATGAACATCCCATCATACTTCCAGTAAAACCCTACAGCTGATAACGCTAAACCTACAGGAAGAATGCAGAGTCCCTGTAATCGCATCTATGCAGGTAAAAGCTGCACTCTCAAACCAAAAACACAGCATCCATGGGCCCAGACAATATCCCAGGCTGCATTTTACGTGAACTTCAGAATGAACTGGCTCCCCACCTAAGCACCATGTTCAATCATAGTCTCACATCAGGTTTTGTGCCCACTGAATGGTGCACAGCAACAGTTATCCCACTCCACAAAGGGGGAGCCACCTCTGATCCTGGGAACTATCGCTCTGTTAGCCTGACGAGCCTGGTCTGCAAGGCCATGGAACGTATCATCATGGAACTCGTAAACATAGACATTGGTAACCTTCAAACTCTAGACCCTACCCAGTTCATGTTTGTGAAAGGCAGATCATGCCTTTTGAACCTGATCGACTTCTTTCTTCACACACACACACACACACACCCCCCCCCCATCAAAGACTCAAACTAGTTTTTCAAGTGACCTTTGAGAAATGTTGCTTGAGAGTGATGAACTTATCTGGGAATACATTACCCCATATCCTGTCTTGAGATACCAGCTGCCTTGGCATTGCCGACTCCATTACAGTGTTGCACTGTCATATCAAATGTCTGCAACCCTAGGCTCCACCACCATAGTTTAGTTCCCCCTTGAACTGTTCTCTTGGTACTCTGTCCATATCACTTACCTGCAGTTTGAGTCAATTGTTTGTTTTTGTTTGACTTGCCCATCCTTCAGAATCTGGTTCTGCCTGCTACATTCTCCACCCTGCCCGTAATCCCTCCCACCCCAAGGGCAAATACATTTATTTTTCCTACACTCCACCCACACCTGACATTTACCAATCCACCAGTCCCTCCCCACCCTACCGGCTACATCCCTTTTATTAACCAATCACACTGACATACACTTGACTCTGTACTCACTAAGTTGGCTGTTCTTCATCTCCTCCACCTCCTGCTAAATGCAACATACACATCCCCATACCAAACCACTATCTGCAACCTCTGTATATTACACTTTCAACCCCAACTACTCATCTATACACCCTAGTCTAACCTCTATTTCAACCATCCATTACACCAAACTAAAAGTTCTGTTATGTCATACTAAGAAACACCCCTTATGTTCCCAAATTAGCAAACTACAGCTAAAAGATTATTGTACAATTACTACCCTCTCAAAAAACAAATCCTTTCTCAGTGCGGGGATGTCCGTCCCAACCCAGGACCCTCCACTGATTCCACATCCCATCATACTTCCAGTAAAACCCTACAGCTGATAACGCTAAACCTACAGGAAGAATGCAGAGTCCCTGTAATCGCATCTATGCAGGTAAAAGCTGCACTCTCAAACCAAAAACACAGCATCCATGGGCCCAGACAATATCCCAGGCTGCATTTTACGTAAACTTCAGAATGAACTGGCTCCCCACCTAAGCACCATGTTCAATCATAGTCTCACATCAGGTTTTGTGCCCACTGAATGGTGCACAGCAACAGTTATCCCACTCCACAAAGGGGGAGCCACCTCTGATCCTGGGAACTATCGCTCTGTTAGCCTGACGAGCCTGGTCTGCAAGGCCATGGAACGTATCATCATGGAACTCGTAAACATAGACATTGGTAACCTTCAAACTCTAGACCCTACCCAGTTCATGTTTGTGAAAGGCAGATCATGCCTTTTGAACCTGATCGACTTCTTTCTTCACACACACACACACACACACACACACACACACCCCCCCCATCAAAGACTCAAACTAGTTTTTCAAGTGACCTTTGAGAAATGTTGCTTGAGAGTGATGAACTTATCTGGGAATACATTACCCCATATCCTGTCTTGAGATACCAGCTGCCTTGGCATTGCCGACTCCATTACAGTGTTGCACTGTCATATCAAATGTCTGCAACCCTAGGCTCCACCACAGTAATTTGTGATTTTGCTGGCTAGCTCCCTGTAGCCATACCCCCCCCCCCCCATCAGACTCCTCCTGCATTCTACTGCAAATACTTAGCACCAGGGCCTCCCTGTCATGTTAAGGTTTCATCATGTTAACATGGTACAGTTTGTGTTCCTGCCTAGCAGTTCTACCATGCAGTTAACATCACTGACCTTCTTTAGCACTTAGAAGATTCCCTCCCAAGCTGCCTGCAGCTTATTATGTCCGACAGGAATGAGAAGCAGAAGCTGCTGCCCCACAGCATACTCTCTGGCTCAAGCATTCCTGTCATACCAGACTTTTTTCTGCTGTTGGGCATCTGACAGGTTCTCATGGGCCAGGTTTAGGACATATGCCACAACAGACCCCTTGTGGGATTCACGCTCACTCTCACACTCGTCACAAATCAAATCTAGAGGTCCTCTCACCCTATGCCCATATAGCAACTCAAAGGGCAAAAAAACCTGTGGATTCCTGGGGCACCTCTCAGTAAGAAAACAGATAGTGTAAACATTTGTCCCACTCCCTCTTAAACTGGTCTGCAAATGCCCATAGCAAGGTCTTTAGTGTGGAGTTTAACTTCTCCACAAGATCATTAGTCTGGGGATGGTAGGGGGTGGTCTTCAGGTGCTTCACCCCCACAGTTCTTCCACAGACAAGCCAGCAGGTCCGATATGAAACTGGTACCTCTATCAGTCAGCATTTCTTTTGGAAAACCTGCCCTGCTGAAAATCTCTAACAAAGCATTTGCCACCTTTTCTGCCTCGACAGAGGACACAGCCACTGCCTCAGGGTATCTGGTATAATCTACTACCACTAGGATATACTACTTCGCTGTGGAAATTTGGGTACTCAGAGGCCCCACAGTATCCATAGCTACCCTCCGAAGCAGCTCCTCAAATCATAGAAAAAGGCATCAAAGGAGCTCTGACCTTGTCTCCCGCTTTGCCTACCTTTTGGCACTGCTCACAGGCCCTGCAGTACCCTGTTAAATTCCTGGAAATCCCAGGCCAATAAAAGTTTTGCATAATACGTCTCTTGGTACACTTTATGCCCTTATGACCTGCAAAGGGAATGTCATGGGTTACGGCTAAAAATGCCAGAGTAGGCTCTTGGCTGCTGTATTCTCTCATCTTTCAGCGCTCTCTCAGGAGTCCACTCTCTATACAGTAACCCTTTGTCCCAGTACACAGAGTCCCTTTTTCCCTGAGAATTAGGTGCCTCCCTAGCTATTTCCTTCAAGCCTTGTAATGTACGGTCTGACAGCTGAACCCGTCTCAACTCTCTCTTTGTAACCCTTCCCAGCTTTCCTTCGACAGGAAGTCTGGTATTCTCTGACAGCAGTGCCTCATTGTCAGCCTGGGTACTACGACTCACCTCTGCCCTTGCAGTCACCCTGTCCAATGGAAACTCAGTACCTACCAGCAGCCATGGCTCATCTTCAAGCTCACTGCTGCAGGGTATCTCCCTCCCTGAATTAGCCACATCACCAATCCTGGCTTCAGGGATGCTGTCTGTCTGGGTTTCCCCTAGGCTACTAGACCCACATGCCTGTCTCCAAACCCAACTGAGTGTCACTGCATACACACAAGCTACTGCATTATCAAAATCATTCCCTATCAAGACATCTGCAGGGATATCCTCAAACACATCTGCTTGCTTGCTTCCTTATCCACCCTCCCAATCAAGGTAAACCCTGGCCAAAGGCATTTGGAATCGGATCCCTCCTAAAGCTCTGACTGAAGTGGACCACCCAAGCAAGTACTGCTCCTCTTTAACCACTGCAGGCTTCACAATGGTTATATCACAGGCTGTCTTTCTCTTGGCAGTGGCCTGTTTTCCATCCACCAAGATAGGATACAAACTCTAGTGGTAGTTTTGTACCCCTGTTGTCTCCACACAACTTACCGCTGGCATTCTGTTATTCCTACTTGCGGGTTCTCCATCCTTTGTTCCTTACCTTGCCTCCATGGCATCTATAAGCTACATGGCCCACCAGTTACATTTAAAACGTTTACCCCTCAAATCCTGGTCGAGTACCTGAACTAGCGGCTTCCCCTGCTACTGACGGACAAAATTAGGGTGGTTTAGACTGCCCACCATGGGTTCCCTTATATCCATGTGCAGCACTGGGTATTTCTTTCCTGTGCAGTGAAGTCCTGCTTGCTAAGTAGAGATCCCCTTGTTTCCCAAGCTCACTTCCAGAATTGCATTCCCTGTCTGCCAACCAGATTCTCATGTCCTCAGGCAAAGTGCTAAGAGCTTGTTCCCTCACCAAAAGGTATGCCAGCCCTTGAGAAGTGGTGACCTGACAACCACTCACACACCTATGAGAATAAGTGATTAACTCAGCAACATAATCACACACACTTATCTACCTTGCATTTATGCTCAGGAAACTTTTTTCTTTAAGCTTCAAGTGTTAACTTAAAACATCCTGATAAACATTTTTTAACTGTGGCATAGTTAAGCAATCAGTATCAGACAATTTAGAAACAACAGTTACAGCTTTACCATGAAGTAAGGGGGGGGGGGTCAGGAGCCGTACCCAGAGCCCTTGGTCAACACTGTACTGTTTACATACCCTTTCAAATCTATCAAAATTATCACCATCTGTAAATTGTGGAAGAAATTTACTGACATTTATTGCTTCTGGAGTTTGGTTATTCCCTTCCCCATTACCTCCATGACCCTGGTGAACAGTCAGCATCTCCCTCTCATGTTGACACTGCTCTTTTCTTTGTCCTCCAAACACCGCAGTCTCTCATTTCCTCCGGCCTCCAAACACCGCAGTTTCTCCTTTTCTTCAGCCTCCAATCACCGCAGTCTCTCTGTTGATTCTAGTCCCAAACATTTGGCCTCCAGTTCAAGTCTCTAACTTCAGACAGATTTTTAATCCTCTAAGGAAAAGTTGAACTGTTTTTGAGAGCTGTACATCCCCAATGCCAGACTGGTTGTCTTCCTGGCTGCTTATCTGTGCTGCAGCTGTGATTAAGGCTGCAATCATTTCTCCTTTAGTCAGGCTGGCATTCCCCAATCTTTTGGCTTGACACATTTCAGCCAACTGGTTCCTTGTCAGCTTGCCATATCCTCTGCTGACAACCTGGCCTGCTCTCCCTGACTAACCAAGCTAAGAAAAAATATATAAATAAAACTATTGTGATATGAAACTCTGAATGTCTGCTATGTGGCTGCTTGAGAGTACATCTTTTTAGTGACAACTGCTTACAGGCTACAGGAGTTCAATTAATATCCCACCACCACTCACCAATGTGTGAAGTCCTCACACTGGGCCGGTAATCAAGGAGCCTGAATCCTCACCAATGACATTGGAAAGGGAGGTGCACTTTGAATACAAATGGATACACTCCAGATGCAGACCTCTCTGCATCAAGCACAATTTCCCTTAAGAGCACACAGGGCACACACTCAGACCAGGGTCTGGGTGTGTGTCTCCCCAGTTCCCCAATAAGGCTCCCCACTGGCACTGTGAAGCCAGTGTTTCTTGTCCCTGCCCCAAGCAGCTGATACATACACACACACACACACACACACACACACACACACACACACACACACACACACACAAACACACACACACACACACACAAACACACACACACACACACACACACACACAAACACACACACACACACACACACACACACACACACAGTCTCTGAGATTTAATTTTCGCACACACACAATACACACACACCTGGGAAAGGCTGGCACAGATAAGCAGTTCTACCAACTTTGCCCAGACTATAAGGTAGATTCAATGCCACCAGTCAGAAGTTCTTAAAAAAGAGTATCCAATTATGCAGAGTGAAGTTAATAGTAATACAAATGGTAATGTTAACCAAACAGCAAGACATTCAGGAGTGGCCAGAGTTATCACCAAATAAATATGTGGAAATACTATCAAAGCTTAAATATCTTCGAAAAAGGACCAGTCAAAATGAAAAGTTCAAATATATTTAATAATAAATAAAACAACAAGAAAATACTAAATATATATTCACAGTAAACCACAAGAGTTTAAAGCACAGGAAATAAAGAAAAACAATTTCTAAACTAAGCTTCACTATATTCCTGATTGAATTTAGAAGTACTATTCCCTAACAACTTACTTGCTAGAGCTACGCACAATGAAATACTTGAGCAGTCTTTCTACTCAGGTTCCCCAAAACAGAATATTCAATACTCAAGAGATTACTCCCTGTAAAATACAATTTCCAAGATAGCTTGCAGAATGACCTCATCTGGTCACCTGATTCTAGGTTCTCATGGTATCCCCCTTTGAACCACAGATGGCTACAATACACATCTCAATGTTTATGGCAGTGCCTGGTGCTTTGTCTCTTTTTACTGAGCTAAAGAACAAAGGCTTCTTCCAGACCCACCGTCTCCGGTACTTTTCAGCATTGTGGGTGCTGTTTTAATGGTTTAACAGCTTGTTTACATTTCCCTTATTTTTCTTAAAGTAAGCTAGCTGGTTAACTTCTGCTGTCCTAGTATCCTCTGTTAAAGCATATGCATTTAATTCAGTTACAATAATACATGTACATTTCTTTTCGTTCCAGCAGGGTATATTGTTGATACATTTTAACACAAGCAAACCTCACAAATACATTTTCAGCACAAGCATCTGTACAAATCAGTTTGATATACACATGACATATGATTATTTACAAAATTCAGACAGCTGTGCTGGTACAAGTCATACATCCACTACCCTACTCCTCCTGGCATGGCTGGCAGTACAGTTTATGGAAGGGACAAACATACCTTATGAAAAAATGCAGTAAACTGTAGATAAATCACCTCCACGTAAATACCAGTAATAGTCTGTCTGTATCGGATCAGTCTCCCCTTCTTCCACTTCCATACAGACATCATTACCTTTATATAATGTAGATTCAGCCTTCTCAGCACTGGGAAGATGCAACCGAGGTGCTAAATCATTAGTACTCAAATACCAAAATTCTCAGTAGCCATATGATTGCATGCACAGTTCAAAGGGCTGCAGGGTGATACAATGACATTTGTTAGCTGCTAATGACTTACAAGTGTTACTACTCGGACTACAACAATTAATACTGAAGAGACTCTTCTCTCTCTGAAGTGTATCATGCATGCTAGACTTAAGAAAAAATAAGGACGCACCTTGGCAGCTACAACAACCTTAACAACACTGATAGTCTTTTAATAACAGCACACTATCCAATCTCTGCTTAAAATTGTCCTGCAGTGCTAACCAGCTACATTACAAATTGAAAGGAAAATATGCAAAGACATGCCCATGACATTGTATTTCTGTTTGCTGAGAGAAGGGGAAGATGCTCAGAAAATAAAGAGAAAACATAGTTGGCAATGTTGCCAACTGTACATTAATATGGTGTGGGATATAGTTAGCCTAAATATGTTGTCAAAATCACATTCACCTAGAAATGTTCAAGCAAATGAGAAAGGAATATTTCCTCATCTTTCTTCTGGTAGACCTGTAATTTGATGATCTGCTTAGTCAGATCTGTATGGTATGTAGACCGTCTGATTTGTACTCTAAGCCTGTGTTTGTGGCAGACAGGGATAAGTACAAACCGGCTTAGCAGTGATGTGCGGACATCATTACTCTGGAAATTAATGAGTGGAGAACATCCATCTGGTGTGTAACTGTCTCTGTGGCACAAGGTGTAAGAGACAAGGGAGTGAAATCCAGGGTTTAAATCCAGATAACACCTATTTTTACAAAGGATATGAGAATGCAATTTCTAACAATACTTTCATTAGCAAAGTAACACTACATATAAATGGCTACATATTGCAAGCAATGCATAAGTGATGCTTTGAAAACTGCAGGTTTCTAGGTAGCATATCATTAATGGCTTACTTATGAAACCCGGTTGACTATTTGTACAACTGTTTAAGCATGGACCTTCATGATGATTAATAAAAAATGCACTTGCATATATATAATGGACACAACAGTTTATTTAAAATCATCTTGATTCCTCCTCACATAACCCAACTGTGTGTTTAGGATAGTATGTTTTATGATGCATGTATGTATGTCTGTATCAAACCCCAACCCATATTACTCAGCCCATGAAAATCTATCCATTTGAAATACATTTTCAAACAGTAACACTGCCTCTTACATGGGACTGCAGTTCGCACGACTTCCTAAAGTCACACACATACAGGTCTATCTGAAGTATACTACCATTCATACTGAATGTATTATATCTGTGATTACCATGGTTGAAAGGGAGTTCTCCTGTAGCAATGAGAAATAATAAACTGGCTTGAAATTTATAAATTCTTTATTCCATAAGTTTGATTCCCACTTTAAACAGCTTTACAGTGCGCACGTCCCCAAAAAATGATGTCCCAAATCATCCTATTTAATATGCCAAAGACAAAGGTTTATAAGCCAAGCCATCAAGTATGTCAGTGCTGACCAATGGAAAAAGTGTGAATAGGTTGAGCATCACAAGTGGCAATTCTCACTGCCGTGTTTCACATCTTCACTGCAGTTTGTTGAAATCCCTGCCTCATGGTCTAGCAATGGATCTCTCCACGTTCCATCTCGCAAATGCACTTGGCATGGTTGTGCATCTTTGTGCACTGGCTGTTAAATGCAAAACTTAAATCTGATGCCAATTCAGACACAGTTGTTTGATTTCTGCAGACATGGGAGGTGTGGGAGATGATGGTGCTAAATTTACAGCAAACAGGTGGGGTACTGAGGCTTCCAGAATTTTTGTGGCATTCCTCGTGAATTGCTACAGCTACGGGCTGCTGCAGGGGGGGGCTATACTGGGTCTCAGTAGAAAATAGGCTTGGAACAGCATAGCCAAGGCTGTCTCCAGTGCAAGACATCCCACCCACTGGGAAGAATTATCACTACTACAGTGACCCGAAACATCGTAAGAATGACCTCCTTAGCCAATGGAAGAATGAACTGCTGACACCCCTCAGTTGTGTAAGTATACTGACCCATCAGTGTTTAATTATATAAAATGCAGTAAATAGCCAAGAAAGCTATTCATTCTTCTCTA
>NW_025049684.1:0-13642 GCF_019279795.1 Protopterus annectens
ATGTGAAAGTAGGTAAAATTTTTCCTGTTTAAAAAAATTAAGGTTTAGTGGAGTACTATTTTAAAACAGCAAGATGGACTGAAAATGGTCACTTTTGTATTTTGGTACTATGAAATACTGTAGGATGGCCAATAAGTTTAAATAATTGAAGTGGGATTTCAAAAATGATGATTTTGTGATTACTCACATAAGCCAGTGAAAGTGAGAAATGAGATATATGGTCAGATTAACATAAGAGCGCAACTAGAAAGACAGTGGTATTTAACAAGACAACTTAAACAGTAGCTGGAAAAATTCTGCCCTGACTCAGAACAGAGAGAGAGCTGTGGTCTCTCTTTTAGGTTTTAATATGCTGTTAAAGAGCAGAATGCAAGCAAAAACACAAGATGCAATAAAACAAACTACAGTATTCAAAATATAGAAAGGCAATACAGTAATACAATAATAACAGCAAACCTAACCTTTCCTGTCACAGCAAAGTGTAGCAGAGTCTGGATGAGCCTTTCTGGTAAAGCTCTGAAAGTGTTTTAGTTATACTCCTTAAATAGAAATTTTTAGTTCCTAGCTTCACCCCTCTGTTAACAAGTGATTAACCTTAAAGTGACCTCTTCTGACTTATGAATGAGTCCTTAATTAGTAATGATTCTTATTTCTACCTGAGCTCAGAACAGAGAGAGCCATGTGGTCTCTTTTGAAGTTTTAATATGCTGTTAAAACAGAATGCACAAGCAAAACACAAGGTAAAGAAAAACAAAGTGACCAGTATTCAAAATATAGAAAGGCAATACAGTAATACAAAAATAACCAGCAAAATATTGCTTTTCTTCTTGACAGCAAAGTGTAGCAGAGTCTGGATGACACCTTTCTGGTAAAAGCTCTACAAAATGTTTTAGTTTACTCCTTAAATAGAAATTTTAGTTCCTAGCTTCACCCTCTCTGTTAACAGTGATTAACCTTAAGTGACCTCTTCTGTCTTATGAATGAGCCCTTAATTAATCAGTTCTTATTTCTGCCTGACTCAGAACAGAGAGAAGGCTGTGGTCTCTTTTGAAGTTTTAATATGCTGTTAAAACAGAACAGGGGGTGCAAGCAAAACACAGGGTAAAGAAAACAAACTGCACAGTATTCAAAATATAGAAAGGCAATACAGTAATACAAAAATAACAACAAACTAATCTTTCCTTCACAGCAAAGTGTGTAGAGTCTGGATGAGCCTTTCTGGTAAAGAAGCTCTGAAATGTTTTAGTTTACTCCTTAAATAGAAATTTTAGTTCCTAGCTCCACACTCTGTTAACAAGTGATTAACCTTAAGTGACCACTTCTGTCTTATGAATGAGTCCTTAATTAATCAGTTCTTATTTCTGCCTGACTCAGAACAGAGAGGCTGTGGTCTCCTTTGAGTTTTTAATATGCTGTTAAAAACAGAATACAAGCAAAACACAAGGTAAGAGAACAAACTACAGTATTCAAAATATAGAAGGGCAATACAGTAATACAAAAATAACAGCAAACTAACCTGTCCTTCACAGCAAAGTGTAGCAGAGTCTGGGTGCGCCTTTCTGGTACAAAGAAGCTCTGAAATGTTTTAGTTTACTCCTTAAATAGAAATTTTAGTTCCTAACTTCACCCCCTCTGTTAACAAGTGATTAACCTTAGTGACCTCTTCATGTCTTATGAATGGGAGTCCTTAATTAGTCAGTTCTTATTTCTGCCTGACTCAGAACAGAGAGAGCTGTGGTCTTTTTTGAAGTTTTAATATGCTGTTAAAACAGAATGCAAGCAAAACACAAGGTAAAGAAAACAAACTACAGTATTCAAAATATAGAAAGGCAATACAGTAATACAAAAATAAAAGCAAACTAACCTTTCTTCACAGCAAAAGTGTAGCAGAGCTTGGATAAGGCGTTCTCGTAAAGCTCTGAAATGTTTTGGTTTACTCCTTAAATAGAAATTTTAGTTCCTAAGCTTCCCTCTGTTAACAGTGATTAACCTTAAGTGACCTCTTCTGTCTTATGAATGAGTCCTTAATTAATCAGTTCTTATTTCTGCCTGACTCAGAACAGAGAGAGCTGTGATCTCTTTTGAAGTTTTAAAATGCTGTTAAAACAGAATGCAAGCAAAACACAAGGTAAAGAAAACAAACTACAGTATTCAAAATATAGAAAGGCAATACAGTCATACAAAAAATACCAGCAAACTAACCTTTCCTTCACAGCAAAGTGTAGCAGAGTCTGGATGAGCCTTTCTGGTAAAGCTCTGAAATGTTTTAGTTTACTCCTTAAATAGAAATTTTAGTTCCTACCTTCACCCCCTCTGTTAACACCTTCACCCCCTCTGTTAACAAGTGATTAACCTTAAGTGACCTCTTCTGTCTTATGAATGAGTCCTTAATTAATCAGTTCTTATTTCTGCCTGAATCAGAACAGAGAGAGCTGTGGTCTCTTTTGAAGTTTTAATATGCTGTTAAAACAGAATGCAAGCAAAACACAAGGTAAAGAAAACAAACTACAGTATTCAAAATATAGAAAGGCAATACAGTAATACAAAAAATAACAGCAAACTAACCTTTCCTTCACAGCGAAGTGTAGCAGAGTCTGGATGAGCCTTTCTTGTAAAGCTCTGAAATGTTTTAGTTTACTCCTTAAATAAAAATTTTAGTTCCTAGCTCCACCCCCTCTGTTAACAAGTGATTAACCTTAAGTGACCTCTTCTGTCTTTTGAATGAGTCCTTAATTAATCAGTTCTTATTTCTGCCTGACTCAGAACAGAGAGAGCTGTGGTCTCTCTTTTGAAGTTTTAATATGCTGTTAAAACAGAATGCAAGCAAAACACAAGGTAAAGAAAACAAACTACAGTATTCAAAATATAGAAAGGCAATACAGTAATACAAAAATAACAGCAAACTAACCTTTCCTTCACAGCAAAGTGTAGCAGAGTCTGGATGAGCCTTTCTGGTAAAGCTCTGAAATGTTTTAGTTTACTCCTTAAATAGAAACTTTAGTTCCTAGCTCCACCCCTCTGTTAACAAGTGATTAACCTTAAGTGACCTCTTCTGTCTTATGAATGAGTCCTTAATTAATCAGTTCTTATTTCTGCCTGACTCAGAACAGAGAGCTGTGGTAACTTTTGAAGTTTTAATATGCTGTTAAAACAGAATGCAAGCAAAACACAAGGTAAAGAAAACAAACTACAGTATTCAAAATATAGAAAGGCAATACAGTAATACAAAAATAACAGCAAACTAACCTTTCCTTCACAGCAAAGTGTAGCAGAGTCTGGATGAGCCTTTCTGGTAAAGCTCTGAAATGTTTTAGTTTACTCCTTAAATATAAATTTTAGTTCCTAGCTCCACCTCCTCTGTTAACAAGTGATTAACCTTAAGTGACCTCTTCTGTCTTATGAATGAGTCCTTAATTAATCAGTTCTTATTTCTGCCTGACTCAGAACAGAGCTGTGGTCTCTTTTAATTTTAATATGCTGTTAAAACAGAATGCAAGCAAAACACAAGGTAAAGAAAACAAACTACAGTATTCAAAATATAGAAAGGCAATACAGTAATACAAAAAATAACAGCAAACTAACCTTTCTTGACAGAAAAGTGTAGCAGAGTCTGGATGAGCCTTTCTGGTAACGCTCTGGAATGTTTTTGTTTACTCCTTAAATAGAATTTTTAGTTCCTAGCTCCACCCTCTGTTAACAAGTGATTAACCTTAGTGACCTCTTCTGTCTTATGAATGAGTCCTTAATTAATCAGTTCTTATTTCTACCTGACTCAGAACAGAGAGAGCTGTGGTCTCTTTTGAAGTTTTAATATGCTGTTAAAACAGAATGCAAGCAAAACACAAAGTAAAAGAAAAAGTACAGTTTTGTACCTACCATAAATGTAGATGTTAGAAGATCCACATTGCTGCAGTCCTAACACTTGGGTAGTCCGCTGTCCTCGGTCGGCCTGAATATCAGAGTATAAGGCTGGCGTCGGTCAAGGCGCATTTGACTGACATCAGAGCGTCCAGGGTACAAATGCGCATGACCGACGATCATATCCTCAGTCTTTTCTTGCCCCAGATGTCAGAAGACCCTAAAAGAAAGGTCAAAACCCATAGACAACAGCTAAACAACCAGCCTAACACCAAAAACATGTACAATATATACAATATATACAATATACACAACATACCTCAGATGGTTAACCCACCCACAACCGCCTCAAACTACAGAGGGGAAGGAGGGAGGGTAAATTGGACTGCAGCAATGTGGATCTTCGAACATCTACATTTATGGTAGGTACAAAACTGTACTATGTTCTTCATCTCACATTGCTGCAGTCCTAACACTTGGTAGAATCCCAAAGCAGAGGTAAGGGAGGATGGCTAAACTATAATGAAGCAGGAGCTGCCAAAATGCCCTGCAACACAGCAGTGTAAAACCAGCCCTAGATTTAGAGTATAATGGAAGGTGGTAATGTCTAGAGAAGGTATGCACTGAACTCCAAGTGGCTGCCTCCAAAATATCCTTAGTTACACCCCCTCAAAAAAGCTGTTGAAGTGGCAGTAGCCCTAGTGGAATGAGGCCTAATCCCAGCTGGAATCTCTTTGCCATGATGGGAATAACAGAAAGCAATGCAAAATCCAATCCACTTAGAAATAGTTTGTTTTGACACGGGCTTGCCCTGAGAGCACAAAGCAAAAGAAACTAATAACTGCTGAGATTGTCTGAACCCTTTAGTTCTGTCCAAATAATATCGCAACTGCCTGTGTACATCTAAAGTGTGCAAAATCTTTTCCCCTTTATTTTGGGGTTTGCATAAAAAGTAGGCAAATGAATAATCTGGTTTAAAGCCACACTAGAAACCACTTTAGGCATAAAGGAAGGATTATGCGTAAAGATACCTATCTTATGGAAAATTAAGAAAGGCTCAACTGACATAAGGGCCTGCAATTCAGAAACCCTTCTTGCAGAGGTAATGGCCAACAAAAAAGCAGTCTTCCATGACAAATATTTCAACTCAGCAGTAGCTGCAGGCTCAAGGTTGTAGAGTGAGTTTCTCCAACACAAAATTGAGATCCCAAGCAGGAGTAGGAGCTCTTCATTGGGGTCTTATATTCTTTGCCCCTCTAAGAAATTGCTTGAACAAAGGATGAGAAAACAATGGTGGGTCACAGTCGTAATGAGCTGAAATTGCTGCAGCATGAATCTTAATAGAAGAGAAAGACAAACCTTTGTCTAATAACTCAGTAAGATATTGAAGAGCCACACTTAAATTAGGCTCAGTAACATCCAAATCCTTAGCTGCACTCCAAAACAAGAATCTCTTCCATTTATCTGCGTACACTTTCCTTGTATTAGGCCTTCTAGCTTCCAAAATCACATTCAAAACTTGTTGTGGAAGTTGAGACCCTCTATGGTTTAAAACAGAATATGCCATGCTGTTAGGTGAAGAGAGTGAAGCTTGACATTGAGCAAATGACTGTCCTCCTGGGACAACAGATGAGGAATCAAAGGCAAAGGCCATGGAGGCTTCCCGTGCCAGACTTCTCAGTAATGGGTACCAGTGCTGTCGAGGCCAATCTGGAGCTATCAAAATCATCCTTGGCTTGTCCTGTCTGACCTTCAGAAGTACCTTTGGGAGGAGAGGCAGAGGTGGAAAGGCATACACATGAAGATTTTTCCAACTGAAAGAAAGAGCATCCACTTTCCAAGCTGTGGGATGAAACCGCTTTGTGCAAAACTTTGGCAGCTGGTGGTTTAGTGGAGAAGCGAACAGATCTATGTCTGGAGTTCCCCAGGACACTGTCAATTTCTGAAATACATGAAGATCCAGTTTCCACTGTGGGGATCCATGATTTGTCTGCTTAACACATCTGCTAAGGAGTTCTGTGCTCCGGCAGAAACCTTGCCTGAAGACTTAGTTGTAAACTGAGAGCAGTCTCCCACAAAATCATTGCTTGCCTGCATAGAGGATAAGAATGTGTTCCCCTTGCTTGTTGATGTACCACATGACAGTTGTGTTGTCTGTTAGAATCAACACCTGCCCTGGAAGAAGTAAATCCTTGAAAGCTATTAATGCAAACTGGACTGCTAACATCTCCTTCAAGTTGATATGTAGATGCTGTAGTCTGACAGGCCACTTGTCTTGTATCCACTTTCCATTTAGATGAGCTCCCCAAGCTTTGTCTGAGGCATCTGTTGTTAAAATTTGACTCGCCTCTGGTGGTCAGAGAGTCCTTGTTTAGGTGACATTCCTGAGCCCACCACAAAAATTCCTTTTGAATGCAAGGTATTATTTGAATGACAGTGTCCAAATGTTGGCAGTGCTGTGTCCATACATTTTTGAGATACCATTGCAACTTCCTCATATGCAGTTTGGCATTGGGAAGCACCAGAATACAAGATGCCATGAACCCTAAGGCTTGAAGGACTGTCCTTGCAGTCAGCCCGGACTGAAGAGATAGATGATGGAAGTAAAGGGAAAGATTCTTTTGTTTGTCCGGGGTTGAAAGGCCATCTGGGATGCTGTATTCAGTCTTACTCCCAGAAAGCACATGTCTTGAGAGGGTACTAGACTGGACTTTATTTCGTTCACAGAATACCCCAGGCATCTTAGCACTGCTATCACATACTCCAAATGACGAAGAAGCTCGTCCCTTCCTTGAGCCAGTATCAGGCAATCGTCCAAATAAGGATAGATTTGTATTCCTTTCAGCCTGAAGAATGCTATCACTGGAGCCAGAACTTTTGTAAATACTCTGGGCGCAGTAGATAAGCCAAAGGGCAATGCAGAGAACTGATAGTGAGAAGTCCGAAAATGCAGATACTTCCTGCAACTTAGCCTGATAGGAACATGAAGGTAAGCCTCCTTGAGATCCAAAGTTACCATCCAGTGATCCTTGCCCAGTAGAGGTAAAAGCTGTTGTAACGTCAACATTTTGAACTTGGGAATGTCCAGATAAGTGTTGAGGATAGATAAATCCAAAATCGGTCTCCACGTGTTCCCCTTTTTGGCACAAGGAACAGGCGAGAATAAAATCCTAGGCCCCTTTCTGGCATAGGAACCGGCTGTATGGCCCCTATTTGGAGTAACAGAGAAATTTGCTTGTGAGCCTCTATTCTTTGTTGAGGAGGAATGTCTGGCATGCCTTTGAAAGGAGGCAAGGTATGGAAATAAAACCTGTAACCGTGATGTATGATATCCAGTACCCATTTGTCTTGGGTAATCAAACTCCAATTTTCTTTGAAAAGTGCCAACCTTCCTCCCAAAGGTGCTGCCAGGCGAGAAGGTTCTGGCAGCTGAAAAGGTAGGTCATTGGGTCTGTTTTGAAGGACTGACCCTGCCCTCACCGAAGACTGTGCAGAACTCCCTGTCCTGGGCCTGAAAGAGCCCTGACCTCTGCCCTGCCACGTCTAGATCTACCCATAGACTGGGAATCATAAGAAGGATACGTCCACCCTTTGGTAGGCCAATTTCTACTAAACTTTGGAGGCTGAACCTGCAAAATCTTTAACAGTCTGCATAGACTTAGCCTTGTCTTCCATTTTCTTTAAAACTGCCTCAACAGGAGAACCAAACAAGACATCAGATTGCAAAGGGCATCCAAAATCCTAGTTTTAACATGGTCAGATAAATTTTGATCCCTCAGCCAGGCATGCCTGCGAAGAACTGACCAGTGGCAGCCACCTAGGCGAGGCTTGTACAGCATCAAAACCACATTGCAAAGAATGCTTACCTACCTGTTCAGAAACATGCACTAAATCTTGTAACTCTTTACAATCAATACCTTCCGCCATGAGCATCCACCTTAGATTTCAACTGTGAAAGGAGATAATTTTGATATTTCAACATGTGAAACTGGCAATTCAAAGCTCTCATGGCTAGAGTGGAAGAAGTATAAACTTTCTTTCCCCATCTATCCAAGGCCCTGGCCTCTTTATCTGCAGGAACCGGATTCTTGACAACAGAAGCCTTTACACCCTTAGGCCCCTATTTAACGGTTTCTGGGTCTGCCCTAGGACTCTTAAAAGATACTTATGAGCTTCAGGCACCCTGTAATACCTATCCGGTTTAACAGGAGCAGGAGGCAAAGAATCAGGATTAGGCGAAGCCTCTGCAAACACATCTTCCACTACATTCAGGACAGGAGGTATAGCTAAAGGCCTATGCTGGGGTAAAAACAAAAATTCCCTAAGCCTTTTCCTGGAATCAGAGAAATCCTGACCTTCCCATTTAAAATGCTCTCTCATGGAGTGCAGGGTCTCCTGAAAAGAAAAATCCTCAGGAGGAGAAGCAGAAGGAGTAGAATCATCCACATCAGAATCAGAATAATGAGAATACTCCTGCAAGTCTTCAGCGAAGACTCAGACACATCCGAAGCCTGCTCATAATCCCTAACACAGGTTCCATCCTGGGCCTCTTATCAGGAGGGGCATAGAGCCTCTAATTAAAGTAATTAAGTCTTCTGCCATTTTAAGCATGTGCTTTTGGGCACAGAACCTGAAGAACTAGGAGTGACACCACAGAAGCAAAACTAGACCTGCCTCTAGGGGAAGCCTTGGAAGCAGAGGAGAGGGCCTGAACACCTTAGGAAGGGAGGGAGTACAGTTACCTGAGAAACCCTACAGCCTGACCTGCCTCCTGGAGGCCACATCCTGTAAAACAGTCTCTCTCCTGGGACTCCATAGAGGCCTCGGTCGGAACCACCGGTTCCACTGGCTCTAAAGAACCGGCGTCCGGTTCGACGACTCCTCTAACCTAGGTTTAACTGCCTTGTCCTTGCGCTTCTTTGAAGAAGCGGTCGGAGCATCCGTCGGCTTATTGGAATTGCCCCGCTTCCCAATGACTAACCTGGCACAATCCAACCTCGCACGCTTATAGTGCGTTTATTAAAACCTAGCACAAAAGCGACACTCAACAACGTCGTGCTCAGGTCCCGAACAAGGTATACACAAATTATGGTAATCTCTATGCGGTATCTGTTTCCCACAAGAAATACAGTTATTCACTTTTTCTGACATCCGGTAAACCACTGAGGCAAGAAAAAAAACAAAATATTCCCCAACGGGGTACTTAACCAACTCTGACTTGGTCTGAAACTCCGAATTGAAAAAATTTCAGAGCCGAACGGCACTTGCAACACTGCTTCTGCATCGGACCATGCGGCAAAAAAGACTGAGGATATGACGTCGGTCATGCGCATTTGTACCCTGACGTTCTGATGTCAGTCAAATGCGCCTTGACCGACGTCAGCCTTATACTCTGATATTCGGGCCGACCGAGGGACAGCGGACTACCCAAGTGTTAGGACTGCAGCAATGTGAGATGAAGAACATCAAACTACAGTATTCAAAATATAGAAAGGCAATACAGTAATACAAAAAATAACAGCAAACTAACCTTTCCTTCACAGCAAAGTGTAGCAGAGTCTGGATGAGCCTTTCTGGTAAATGACAGATCGGTGCATTCAGGGCAAATGGTTTTCTTTGCCTGGCAAGTACTGTGCTTGCAGTTCCATTTGTAAGTCCAAGGCCATGTTCCAAAGTGATATGGCCAGTCTGCATAGGGAGTAAGAATGTGTTCCTCCCTGTTTGTTTATGTACCACGTAACTGTGGTGTTGTCTGTTCTTATCAATAGTTGACCTGGTTGTAGAAGGTCCTTGAGAGCTATAATAGCATTTATTACTGCTAGCATTTCTTTTTGATTGATGTGAAGGTGCTTTTCTTTTTGGGACCATTTGCCCTGAATGCACCGATCTGTCATGTGCGCCCCCCAGGTATTCAGAGGCATCTGTTGTGATGACTTGATTTGCTTGAGGCTTGCTGAATGGAAGGCCTGTGTTTGTTTGACATGCTTGAGCCCACCACAGAAATTCCTTTTGCAGACATGGAATTAGTGGTATTATTGTTTCCAAACTGTGGCTGTGTTGAGACCATATGTTTTTCAGGTACCATTGTAGTTTCCTCATATGCAGCTTTGCACATGGGATTAGCAAGATGCAAGATGCCATGAATCCCAGAGCCTGCAGGATTTTTCTTGCAGTCAGCCTGGTGCAATTTGCTAGTGTTCTGAAGTATTGAATTAGTTGCCCCTGCTTCTCTGGCGTGAGGTAGGCCATCTGGGTGTTTGTGTCCAAACTGGCACCCAGGAAAATTATCTTCCGAGAGGATATTAGCTTTGATTTCTTTTTGTTGACTGTGTATCCCAGAGAGTTCAACAACATTATTACATAAGCCAGATGTTTCAGAAGAATGTGCTTGCTGTCTGCTTGGATCAGGCAGTCATCCAAATAGGGGTATATGTGTATCCCTTGAAGTCTGCAGTAGGCAATTACTGATGCCAGGCATTTCGTGAATACTCTGGGTGCAGTAGATAAGCCAAAGGGCAATGCAGAGAATTGATAATGGGTTGAACCTTCAAGAAATCTGAGGTACCTTCTGCAATTTTGTCTGATTGGGACATGCAGGTATGCCTCCTTGAGGTCCAATGTTACCAGCCAAGACTCCTTGCCCAGCATGGGAAGAAGTTGCTGTAGGGTGAGCATCTTGAATTTTTATGCAGTAGAAATGTGTTTAGGATGGATAGGTCCAAAATAAGTCTCCAATCTTTTCCCTTCCTTGGCACCAGAAATAGCCTGGAATAAAAACCTTGACCTTGTTAGATGCGTAGGCACCTCTTGAATAGCTTTCATGTTTATGAGATCTGTAATTTGCCTTTGTGCCTCTGCCCTTTGATTTTGTGGCAGGTTTGGCATGCCTCTCATTTTTGGAAGGGTGTGAAAATGGAATTTGTAGCCTCCGTTTATAATGTCCAGGATCCATTTGTCCTTGGTGACAATATGCCAATTTTTTGAAAATAATGCCAGCTTTCCTCCTAAGGGGGCTGCCATTTGAGACTTGGTTGGCATGCAAAGGGGAAAGTCATTGGGTTTGCTTTCTGAAAGATTGCGAGTTACCCTCACCACCTCTTTGTGTAGGAACTTGCCACTGTCTGCCTCTAAACGATCCTTGGGATTGTCCTCTGCCCCTCGGGCGCCTGTATCTGCCTCTTTGGGGTCTGTCCGTAGCAGGAAAGGACCAGTTTTTGGAAGGCCAATTTCTACTAAAGCGCGGGGGTTGTACCTGTAGAAATTATTTCACAGTTTGCATTGATTTAGCCTTTTCCTCCATTTTCCTTAACACCTCCTCGGCCTTAGCATCAAACAGTACATCCTTTTGAAGAGGGGCGTCTAGTAATTTAGCTCTGACATGATCAGGTAAGGCTTGTTCCTTGAGCCAGGCATGCCTACGTATGACTGATCCTGTAACAGCAGCTCTACATGAGGACTCTAGAGCATCAAAACCACATTGTAAGGTATGCTTACCCACTTGTTCTGCACTATGCATCAAATCCTGCAACTCCTTCAAGTCTGGTTGTTCAGGTTGTGACATTTTACTTTTCAGTTGTGATAACAAAAACTGTTGGTATTTTAGCATATGAAACTGACAGTTTAAGGCCCTCATGGATAAGGTAGCAGAGGTATATACCTTTTTTCCCCCACCTTTCTAAGGATCTGGAGTCTCTCTCGGAAGGTAATGGATTTTTAGCAATGGAGGCCTTAACTCCCTTGGGGCCCTGTGAGATGGTTTCTGGGTCAGCAGCATGGCTCTTGTATAGAAATTGGTGTGAGTCAGCAACCCTATAGTATCTGTCAGGCTTAACTGGAGCTGGAGGTAGAGAGTCCGGGTTAAGGCAGGCCTCCAAGTAAACATCATCTAGGATGTCCAAGACAGGAGGTACAGCCAGAGGCCTGTGCTGAGGTAGCAAGAGAAATTCCCTGAGCCTTTTCTTGGAATCAGAATAATCTTGGCCTTCCCAGTGGAAGTGTTCCCTTAAGGTATGCAAAGTTTCCCCAAATGAGTAATCCTCTGGGGGGGAGACAGAAGGGATGGACTCCTCCGCATCAGAGTCTTCAAAAGAATAAGAATGTTCCTGATCATCAGAGTGCTCTGAAATAATGGAGCCCTGATCAGAGGAGGAATCTTCCTCCACTCTGGGCCTTTGTCCGGTGGGGCTGAGAACCTCTGATAAGAGTAATTAAATCCTCAGCCATTTTAAGCATCTGTTTCTTAGGCATGGGGCCTGGAGATGGGCCCTGTGTAGCTGGTCTCTTAGAGTGCATGGTTGCTTCAGACTTTGTGAAAGCCTTGATGGAGAAAGAAGAGGAAGGTCTGAAGACACCTTGAGTGGAGGTGGACCTGTCCACATTCTGAGTTTCAACGCCAAGAGTGGCTTCAGTATCTGTAGTCGGGGTGTGGGCCGAGGAGCCTGCGACCTCGGGCACAGGAGACACTGCCAAAGAAGTGTCGTTGGTAGTCAGGGGCTGCGTAGGCGCCTCGCTGAGAACCGGACCACGTGTAGTCGGCTTTGGCGTGGTGTCGGTTGAGGCCGCGGACCTCGTGTGTCGGTCTTTGTCTTTGCGTTTTTTAGACATAATCGGAGTCGGAGTATCCGGCGACGCCAATATAGTTAAATGCTTTCCCAAAATAATGCTGGGCGAACTCCGGCGGCTTAATAGTGCGTTTGTTGAAAGTAGCACAAAAGCGACAGACCAAGACGTCGTGGTCTGGGCCTAAACAAGGTATACAGAGGGAATGGAAATCCTTATGCGGTATTTGCTTCCCACAAGAAATACAATTATTAACTTTGTCTGACATCGGTCTGAGGCAAGAAAAGTTTCCCCAATGGGATACTTAGCTTTTAAGAAAACTTCGGTTTCCAATTTTCCATAATCTCAAGAGCTGGCCGACCGGCACTTGCGAACTGCTTCTGCTTCGCACTGCAAGAAAGACTGAAGAAATAAGCGTCGGCTGGTTCCTTTATACCCCTGTCGCACTGACGTCAGGGAAGCGACAACAACCGGCGCCGACCTAGACTTTGGAATTCGGCCGACCGAGGACCCGCCTGACGGCAGGAGAACCCATCTGTTATGACTGCAGCTGTATGCACGATGAACATCAGAACTAAAGCAAATGAATGAAGACAAAAAAAACTATACTATAACAGCACTCAGAAAAATAGTAAATTCTACCTTAAAAATTCTGGTAAGCCATTAAAGAAATTTTACATTCTGGCCAAAAATTCAACCCTAGCCCCTTGCCCAATAACTCACCACTCAAAACTGCAAAATAATTCAACTTTTACTTAATAGATAGTATAGTACTCCTAACCAAGGATTCCCCAGCATTTAATCCTAACCCTGCAAAAGCCACAAGTCATCACATCTACTTTTACTTCAACTGATGAAGTTCCAAGTGAGTACCTTAAAATAACAGCCATCAGTATTGCCTATCCTGTCTCAGTCCACATAAATAGGCCAATCCAGGAATCCCACATTTCCTCTCTCTAGATAAAATCACTCAGTATCCCTCTACACAAATAAGGAAACTCACCAGGCATTACTAACCTGAGACCTACAGCAGTCTTACCCTCCCTCTACAAAACACTTAAGCAATGTATTCAAAAACAACTGCTAAACTACCTCCTGCAGTAAGAACACCTATCCCCCACACAACAAACACAGCGTCTGTCCCTCCCTCAGACATTAACACTGCACTTCCTTTATAGACACTGTCAATAAAACTAGACAGAATGGCAAACTAGCCTCCTCATTT
>NW_025049685.1:0-14373 GCF_019279795.1 Protopterus annectens
ATGATAATATTAGAGTAAGAACAGATAAGGACCTATGATTGTTTATATTAGAGTAGACATATGGCCTTTGGCATGGAATATATTTAACATATGCAATATGCTATCCCTCTGATGGAACAATTAACATATTTCTGTGTAACAGTAGGATGCAATAACATGATTCCTGGCCATAATATAACCATTATTTAATATGAGTAATGAATGGTTGTGGAAATACTCTAAAACAGCAATTATTAGCCTAATGCATTGCTGGTTTGAAAACAAAAACTGGTTATATGTTTACTGTAGACTCAAAACATTTTCTAACAATGAATATGACAAGCATTAGTCTTGAATGAGCAGAAGAATAAACATTAGATCATTCATCACCATCAATGGCTTACATAATATTGGGTATTGCTGTATTTAACACTTTCCATTATATGAGATTGAGTTCTAGGGTAGCAGCTGAAACTCCACATGGGGAGACTGTTTAAAACTGATGTTGATATAATTCTCTTTCCTTCTTAGAATCCTGAGATCATAGATACCAGTGTTTGCTTTAATATTTACTCAACACTTTGTGATGCCAACAGCCGATATGATGACCTCACAGCTTGATGATACTGTATGTTTAACGATTTCAGCCATGTGGCCACTATTCCTGACTCCGTCTCGTTCCACTGAATTCCATTGGATTAGGCACCTAACTACTTGTTAAAGTGAATGAAATATGTTTCCTTTAAAATAGAAATCAACTCAGACCCCAGAAAATCCTGTAATATTTATGAACTATCCCAAAGCAAACTACACCCTATTAAGTGATAGCTTGTCAAAATTGAATGCCCCTCCCAACTCTGAGTTCACAGCAACCTATGCAGAATTGTTCACACAGACCCTGTACAAACATGCAAATGGCTGTATACAGCCTGCTGTACCCACTAAACATAAGCTTAAAACAAACTTTAAAAACAAACCACTCTGGTAGAATACTAACCTGAATAGGGTATATAAGAAAAGGATAAAACATGGCTAAAATCTTGAAGAACGACTCCCACAGTGATAGGAGATCACCAATTAAATGAAATAAACAAGAAACTAAGAGGACTAATTAAATGCAACAAGGCCACTTATTAGGTCAATGATAGCCTTACAGGCTAAAAACAACCACAAGGCCTTCTACAGTTATGTCTAAAACCTCAAAGGTACCACACATCAGTGTGCCCAACTGGTAGTCAATGATGCCACCTTTACTAAGCAGAGGGACATAGCAAATTTGCTGACTGACAAAATCATTTCAAACTTCACCCCCCCCAGCCCCCCCCCACTAACCTTAACCTTCAGACTGTCCCTGCAACTAACTCTAACCCTACAAATTAACTTATTGAAACCCCTTTCCTAACTTATGAAAACCTCTTTCATTAATAATACCAACACACAAGACACACACTCCATCAAACACATACACCACAAAACCCGTCCCCTAACTTAGCATTTAGTTTACCCCTAACCTACAAACACTCAAAAACAATCATCAACCACAATGTGGAAAAAAATTGCAATTCAACAGTTTCTCTCACACTCGACACACGCGCACACAGACACACACACACACACACACACACACACACACACACACACACACACACACACACACACACACACACACACACAGGCACACGCATATGCATACACACAGACACACACACACACACACACACACACACACACAGGCGCACGCACATGCACACACACACACACACACACACACACACACACACACACACACACACACGTACATGCACACACACACACACACACACACACACACACACACATATATATGTACACACACACACACACCCACACACACACACACACACAAACACACACACACACACACATATATATATATATATATGTATACACACACACACGCACGCATGCACACGCATGCACACACACACACACACACACACACACACACACACACACACACACACACACACACACACACACACACACACACACACATACACGCACACACACACCCCGCTAAATCTATCTCATTACCTAGTCATTCCTGCAGCCCTAACCCTCCAACAATTGCACAAATTCCTAACTCACACTTTGCTTACCTTAAAGACTACACTCAACAAAGAGCACATTCAATATCTTTCTTCTTGAAACACACTTTTGAACAAATTGCTATTTAACAGTTTCTGTCATCCATCTCATATCATAGCTCTCAACCTCTTAGCACAAAAAATCTGGACAAAGCCAGAAATAATGGGGGACAAAGCCCCAAAAACAGGTAAAATTTTTAAATATTGCTCTTATAAACTTATAAAAGGACTGTGAAGTCTGAAACTCAAATGTCTGTCATTATTAAGTGAATTCAGTCCTCACTGATTTGCTAAAAAATCCAGAAAAACACAAATTTTATGCGGAACAGAACAAAAATAAGAAGCAAAAGTCTGCACATTCTGTGAGAATCTGGACAGTTGAGAGGTATGTCCCTGTGTACATGCATACGGTCAAGTGCAAATTGCTCGAGCGGGTACGGCCGAAAGGAGTGCGGCAACATCCCAAAACTGCGATTGCGAGTGTTGCGAATAGCAAAATCCTGTCCCCTTTTAGACCCATGCTAGCACTTGTTTTAGGGTGTAGAGCAGTCAGAATTGTCGAATTTGGTGTTTTTATGGCATTCTGACCATTCGGCGTTACGGGATTCACAGATAAAAGTCGTTCAAATGCATGGTCGAGCAATTTGTGCTCAACCATATGAATGTAAACCTATGTCCCATATATCTGTACCTATTTCTATTTATTGATCTATCTATTGATTTATCTAGCTTTAGTAGCAGTGTTGCTTTTCAAACTTTTCTGAGCAAACTGTGAATTGACAGTTTTGCTGATTCACAGTTTGTTGAATGTTCAGTTAGTGTGAGAATGTGTAACAGTGGGGTTAAGGAATTTTCCTTTTTCTCCATTGTTATGTGATCTTCTAATTGGCATATATTACTAGCAGGGAAAACTGCCCATGTGGGGAGTGTTTGATCCCCTGCAAAAGGAGTAAACACTTTTTTTTGTTTGTTTTTTAAAGCACATTCATGCTAATGTGTGTTCAGTAAAGTGGGGCTGTTCTTTTGACGGAAGGCAATAGTCTTTTTCACCTATAGCCAGTAGAATAATATGGATAGACATTTAGCTGAGTAGATAGAGAGATATAGCTAGATATATAAAGGAAATTCTGTCAAATGTGTATTTCTTCAACCCAGTTTACTTCTATGTAGTTATAGAGACATTTCTGCTTGTCACTTGAAGGAGATTTCAAAAATGGAAGCAGTGACTGCTCCTTTGCTGTGTGGGATACACTTGCAGTAAGAGTAAATGGATGTATTTGCAACATGAAAACTTTCAGATATACCAAAAGATTCTTTATAAAGGATGCCAGTGTTTGTGTAGTTGTGGGTTTATGTTTAAAGTAAGGGCTGGAGAGGGGCTAAATGTAACACTTTGCATGTGTTAATGTTTGCTAAGGTATGTGAGTACATATACAACTGTTTCAGAGTTAGGGTTAGGCAAGTGTGAAGATTTAATGTTGCAGCTGTGTGGTAGTATATACAAAATGTGGTTGATTGTCTTGTTTTAGAGGTGCTGTTAGGGGAAGTTTGTACGAAAATGTGTAGGGTTGGATGTGTGGTAGAGACAAACATTATTTTTAGAGCTAGTGCACATGAAAAGGGCAGCACAAGAGCGTGGACAAAGACACCCTGACCATCCTTATTCATGTGTGTGCTGACCCTAACACTAAGCCTGCAGATGCCCCTAACTCCAACATACACATTACCTGTCCAGTAACATATTCCCTTAGAGTATCACTACTCAGACAAGCTGAGGCTGAATGTACAGTTATTTATTTATTGATTTTTTAAAGATGATCAGTTACAAGAGTAAAGCAATTGTTTTCGTTTTCATTTTGCAGTTAGTATAGTTTTGGTAATTTTTTCAATTGTTATTAGTTTTAAAAACAAGCAGAAATTGATATTATGTGCATTATCTCTACATGTCAATCACACACACACACACACACACACACACACACACACACACACACACACACACACACACATACATGCACACATGTATATATGTTATTCAGGAAGCTCAGACAAAATGCTCTAATATAAAGAACTCAGAGATCTACAAACATCTGGTAGATTGTAATTGCTAAATTTATATACACCGTGTACCAAATTAATGGTGTTGAGCATCTCTCTCACAGTACTGACAGATGCATGATTTATAAACAGAACTTTACATCCCTGCGGACATGTTCAGAGTGACACTTGTGCCCTGAGCAATAGTGCAGCGGAATATTTATTTCAGTGCCACACTGACTGCCACGTTGTGTTCAGTGGCTCACTGACTGCCATGTTGTGTTCAATGGTACAGTGACTGTCTTATTGTGTTGAGTGGCACACTGACTGCCATGTTGTGTTCAGTGGCACACTGAACACCATGCTGTGCACCAGGCCTGATAGAAGTATGATGCTGCTGCAAAGTAAGACACGTGAAATAGCACAATCTGCTCTTTAGAAAATAAAGTGTGATTAGAACTAGGATGAATGGATAAAAGAGTCTCTGGGTACCTAGAATGGAAGACTGCCTGCCTTCAAAAGATAGACTGTGATAGTACTAGGAAGAACTGGCAGAGGAAGATATGGGTTCACAGCAGAACAGTCTGTGTATCCTGCAAGGTAACAGTGAGATAAGGAACACCTGTGGAAAGTCTGAACAAAAAGCTCAGAAGGACTTTGTGCTTCTGTACAGACATAGTGGGATAATCAGAAGATGAAAGCAATAAAAGAAGATGGGCGCCACACAGCTCAGCTACTGTAGCTGCATCCAAATTAGCAGTAGGTGGAAAATCCATCAGAAATGCCAGTGGACACACCAAATCCAAGACCACTAGGAGGAAGGATACATTTTAATGGTCACAGACCACTTTAGATGTCAGTTAGAATGTATTAGAGTGACAGAGAGAGAGAGAGAGAGAGAGAGAGAGACAAAGAGAGAGAGACCAAGAGAGTGAGCAAGAGATAAAAAACATCATTTTAGTTTTATATATATATAAATATAAAATATATTTATAGTTTGTATTGCCGGAATGATATGGGTTTTGAAGATATAGGAAGATCAATAATATTAGATATATAGAGGATTAATGGGGCTAGAAAATCCTAATAATGTTAAACAATGTGGCAGTTAGCATTGTCACTTCACAGTAAGAGGTTCTCCGGTTCGATTCTTGGCTGGGGTGTCTTCTGTATGGAGTCTGCATGTCCTCCCTGCATTTGTGTGGGTTTCCTCTGGGTGCTCCGATGTCCTCCCACATTCCAAAGACTTGTCTGGAGTGTTTCATCCTGGGCCTCTAGTGAAAATGGGCTCTGTCCCAGTCAGACTTTCCAGTAAACAAAATGTTAAATAAATACAATAAATCTCTCAAGTTGGTGCCAGGTAGCAGCATAGAACTTTTGGATGGCGCATTACTTCAGCAGGATTTTCAATCTTCTTGTGTAGAACTATCAGTCTACTGCTTCCCCGGAACTAAATATGATTCTACACAACTACATTCTAAATTGGTCATTATGATCCAATGACCAAAATCTCCTGTCTGTCCACAAACCTATCAAATCTGCTGGGCATTGTCTGTACTCGTTCCATGTTGCTAAGGCCTGGAACTCCTTACCTTTATCAGTCAAGTCATTACTATACCTCCTATCCTTTAAAATCATTTTCAAAGATTTCCAAGTCAAAAGCTGTCTCTGTTCTTGCTCAACACCAGGATAAACGTTATCCCTTAATGTAAACAAGTACCTACTTTATACCTCCTTACTCTCCCTTCTTCACTGACTTCCTAACTTCCATCAGTTCCTCTCCCATAACTTTCTCTCTAAACATACCGTAAGACTGCTTTTCACTCACTTTGTATTGCAACCCATGTTTGTATTATACTAACTTACATTTAATTTCTCTATAAACTTGATAAAATGTTTCTATTAAGTTACTGTCATATAATTGTATCTATTCTTAACCAGTGTTTTCATATTACAGTGAATTATTTAAACTTTGTTGTTTTTGTATTATTTTTAAAGACTGTAAATTTTTTTACCTAAAATGTTTTCTAATACTTTGGATATTTTCTCCCCAGGCCTCTACTGAAAATGGGCTCCTACCCAGTGAAACCTTCCTGGTAATCAAATGTCAATAAATAAATAAATTGTTGCTTTGATAAAGGATGCTTGGTAGATAAGTAACATATCCTAAATCTCACTATTCACTCAATTCTACAGCCATTAAGTAGATTATCTATGACTAAGGCTTGTATAGGCCTTGGAGCCGATGGCCTAGTACCAACCTATGAACCTATGAATCTGCTGGTTGGTGCAGAGGGTTAAGCCTGTGAGCTGTATACACTGTGGTACAGGGTTTGGTACCCATATTTACCTACTCTGTGACCATGAGCAAATCATTTAACTAGACAGTCCTTGGGGAGAACTGGGAATTTGAGCTAGACTCTTTAATGGCCCCCTGGACTGCAAGCCTAGTAATTAACCAATCAATAACAGAAAATGTTTCCCTTGGGGAATAAACCTTCACAGAGTTTTCAGGTTCAAAACTAAGTTGATTGATTTATTGGTAAATTGTATATTAACTGTTGCTATGACAAGTTGGACTCTCCACCTTACCTCATCATGGCTGGGTCTTCTGGCTCAGTTAAAACTAGTTCTGCACTGAGATAATGTATTTACAAATTCATTTGTTTTCTATACCTGGCATGCTGCTGTGCAGTTGAGTGGTGCGCCTAATTCATTCCTTGGCTTATAACATTTCTACTTTATCTTACTGCTTTTCTACACTTGTTCCTTGGCATACATCATTGTGTTTGATGATTTCTGTTTGAATGAAAGTAGGAATGGTGTTAGTTATGTCTCCTTTAATACAGAGGGGGTAACCCTAATCATTTCTATTCCACAGCTCTGAGCTATTCTGCCCCTAATTACTTGATGCCGTATTTGTTGCACACATGGCATTTACAATTATCTCCCTGATTTAAGGTTGTGTAACTCTCAATTCCTATTAGCAATCATAAGAATCTTTTGAGCACATTGTGAGGAATGGAGAAAAGTTTTAGACTTTTTATTGATATTGGCTTTACATTTATGAAGTATGTCTCAAATGTTGCAGTATTTAAAGTATGTTCATAGTTAAATTGTTTGATTACACTAATGAAGACTGTAATCAAACAATTTAACTATGAACATACTTTAAATTGTTTGATTACACTAATGAAGACCGTGTTCCGCGGTGGTGCAGCGGTAGCGTTGTTGCCTCACAGCAAGAGGTACTCCTATTTGATTCTCGGCTGGAGTGCGGGGAGTGCCTTCTGTGTGGAGTCTGCATGTCCTCCCCGCGGTTGGGTGGGCATTCAAAAGACATGCGTAAATGGACGTGTCTTCGTTGAAGGTTGAACATCGAGCTGGCACCTTCGCGTTTGTGAAAATTTACTGCCAATCATTAGCGGACCGGAGTTCCGCTATAGTGACCCCTAACTGGGAAAAGCCGAAAAACAAGAACAACAACAACACTAATGAAGACTGTCTCATGATATAAAAATGCATAATTATTTACAATGGTATTAGGTGGGAGTTTGAGGTATGTTTTTTTTCTTGAAACACCATTGTTGTATTAACTTATTAAAATAGTGATACCTGCCTGTATTATGTGGCATCCCAGTCTTAGCCGCTGAAGAAGACGCATGAAATGCAGCCTTGTACACTGATTATTTACAGAATTAGTTTGGATATGATAATCTCTCCTAAACTATAGTGATTTGTCAACTGATGAAACAGATCTCTCAATAATGATAAAATATTTTAACGTGGGTATATGATTAAGATCGAAGGTAGTTTCCTGACATATGTATTATGAATTATAGGTTCATAGGCTCATAGGTAGGTACTAGGTTATCATCCCAAGGGCCTAAGTAAGCCTAGCCAACAAGGTTTCCTGGCTTTTGTCACCCAAGAAAATTATTTTCCTGTGCCCCTGTCAAGCAGAGCCACAGACGTGATCCCCGAGGTGAATTTCCTATTTCCCATCCAATCATCAAGATTTTTCTTGAAGAGTGCAAATGAGGAGCTTTGTTTGATATAGATGGGTAGCTTGTTCCAGAGTATGGGAAGTCTCTGGGACAGGAATCTATCCTTCCAGCATGTTCTGTTATTGTGGTGACAAGGTTTAGGTCCCTAGAGTGTGTAGAATACACACCAAGCAAGAAATCACTTCGATTCCAAAAACATCCAAGAAAACAAGACAAAAGGAAGGAAAATAATCAAATTCAGGATGTATAAAATTCCATTTAATAATAAATATATTCTGGTACCTCGGCAATTCGCCTTCAGTGGAACAATTTCAAATATATTACATCCTCCATATATAGTGACATCATTTAAGTTTTCACAATCAATTAACCTGCAATTACATTTTCTTAAAGCCCAAGCACATTAATTGTCTATGAAACAAATACAACTTGTATCAAATGAATTATTTTAAACTAATAAATTAATAAACTGTAAGCTGAAAGACACATTAAAATATACATATCAAAACACTATTATGCTCTATACTACTTTTATATCAATCTATAATTTATACATTAAATATTCATTATTGAATGTTTATAAAGCACAATTATAAATACTAGCAGCTTTAGATAATATTGATATTCCTATGACCTACGGTAATAAACAAAAAGGGAAAACCAAATAATGAATTATCAACCCATTCCAGCATCTAAATTCATCCCTCTAGGATATAAAGTATGATAATTGAAAATTAACTTATTTTCGAACCTATTTAGTTCATTTTTGAAATTTCCTCCTAATAAATGGTGTCTGGCCAAAACACTAAAGTTGAATCCGTTGGTTTCACCCTTATGTACTGTAACAAAATGAGAAGCCACAGGGCTGTCCATATTACTTTCTCCTTATATCCCCCAAATGTTCTAAAACACGAACCTTAACTTTTCTAGCTGTTTGTCCTATGTACCACATAGGTTCCACACAATTACATCCCAAAACGTACACTACCCCTGAAGATGTGCACTCAAATCTTTCAAAGGCCACGTATTTTCCACCGTTGATTTTCTTCCCCACTCAAATCTTTCAAAGGCCATGTATTTTCCACCATTGATTTTCTTCCCATGCATGTTACTAACCTTCTCACAAATGGAACACTGACCACATCTAAACATCCCTACATTCCCATCAGAGAATGCACCAGTTTCTTATTCAGTAGCTCTTTTAAATTTTTATATCTACTATATGAAAAGATAACCCACTTTGGGAATAAATGCCCAATAGAAATATCATCACTAATTACATGCCACAACTGTTTGAAAATTTTTTCAATAATCTTTGAAAATTCTGAATATTTAGAAACGAAGAACATTTGCTCTCCATCATCAGCATTGCCTGAGCGTCTTTTCCTACAAACCTCTACATTTTTCTTTTTTTGTGTTAAACTATCATAAATTTTATGAAGTGAATCTTCAGCATAACCTCTGGACAACAATCTCTCACAAACTTCACCTAACACTTCTTCCCACAAAGTAGAGTCAGATGTATTTCTACAAATTCTCTTAAACTCGCTTTCAGGTAAAGCCTTGATAAGGTGAGGGGGATGCATGCTGCTTGCATGCAAAAAATTGTTAGCAGCTGTTGTTTTTTTAAAGGGCTTAAAGTGAACCAAGTTATCCCTTCCAACATAAAATTCAACATCCAGAAATGGCATATTACTCTTTGAAATTTCAAAACTAAATGTTAAACCATGCGGATTTTTATCCAATTCATCCATGAAAATTTTAAATAAAGAAGCTTCACCCTTACAAACAAAAATCAAATCATCAATGTAACGTTTATAAAAAACCACATTGTTAACAAAAAAAGAGGTTTGAAACATAAATTCCTTCTCAAACTCACCCATATAAATTATGGCATAAGAGGGAGCAAAAGCTGCTCCCATAGCTGTCCCCTTAACCTGAAGAAAAAAATCTTTCTTGCACATAAAATAGTTATGAGTTAAACTATATTCCAACAACAAAAGCAGGTAACCTGTTTGTGGCCCTTCACCCATCAACTTTTGCATGGCCTGTAAACCCCATCTTTTATCAATGTTACTATATAATGCGCAAACCTCCACCGTGGCCAAATAGTAATCTTCTTTCCATTCCAGTAGGCATAACTCCTTACAGACTTCTTCAGGGTTTTTAACATGTGAAACTACCTTGGGTAAGTAATTTTTGAAATGAAAATCCAAAAATTTATTTACTTTTTCAACAAAAGATCCTATGCCCGATATGATGGGTCTCCCTGGTGGGTTCACTACACTTTTATGGATTTTAGGTATGATGTAAATATACGGATGTCGTGAAACTGTATTTGTTAATTTTTTAACATCACTATCACTAAAAATTCCCAACCTTTCACCTCTTTCCAATAAATCATTTAATTCATGTAGCTAAGATGGATTGGGATTTCTTTAGGTGGAGCATGTCCAATAGCTCTGGGTTTGACATAGCTTTGTATGTTAGACAGAAATCACCTCAGAGTAGGCGATATGTGATGGAGTAAAGCTGGAGTTTTTTGAGACAGTCGGTGTAAGGCATCTGTTTGAGGCCGGTTATCCTCTTTGCGGAGGTACTTCTGCTGCCTTTCCAGCTGTTGTAGATGTCTTGTGAGGTACATTCCAAAAGGGGTGTTGTACTCTATAAAGGGTCTAATGAGTGACGAGTAGAGGGGAACAATGACCTCTTTTTTCCTGGATGAGAACCCTTTTGTGATGAGGTGTGCCACCTAGAAGGATTTCCTGACCACTGTGGCAATGTGATTATCAAAGGAGAGACTACTGCCCACCTGGGTCCCAAGGTCTCTTATCACACTTCCGGTGTTAAGTAGACTGCCACCTATGTGGTAGTTCATGGGTGCAGAGTTTTCAACATAGGGGATGACAGTGCACCTTTTGGCATTGAGCTTGAGGCCCTAGCTCTGACACCAAGCATCTGTCTCAGTGAGGCCCTTCTGTAGGATGTCCACATCATTTAGGGACTCGATTATGGCTCCTGGATTACAGTCATCTACAGACTTTGTTAGCCAGAGACCTTCTGTGTTAACCTGTACTTCAAAGAAGTAGATACCAAACAGGAGAGGACCCAGGACTGAACCCTGTGGTACTCAACTTGTCATTAATTTGAAGTCAGATTTGGAGTCTGCAACTTTTACAGTGTGGGTTCTGTCAGTGAGCCAGTTGGCAACCCATCTTGTGATGTAGGGATTTATACCTAGTTTAGTGAGTTTATCTATAATTCCAGAATGGGGGATGGTGTCAAAAGCCTTGGTGAGGTCAAGATAGGTTGTGAGAACCACCTTACCCTCATCTACAGCTTTGGTGACTGCTTCAAATAAATCTATCAGGCTTAGGAGACATGATCTGCCCTTCACAAACCTGAACTGGGTGGGGTCCAGAGTTTGGAGTTTACCAATGTCTTTGTTTATAACTTCCATGATGATATGTTCCATGGCGTTGCAGACCATGCTCATCAGGCTAATAGAGAGATAGTTCCCAGGGTCCGTGGTGGCTTTCCCTCTGTGGAGTGGGATAACTGTTGCTGTGCACCATTCAGTGGGCACAAAGCCTGAAGTGAGGCTATGGTTGAACATGGTACTTAGGTGCAGAGCCAGTTCATTCTGAAGTTCATGTAAAACGCAGTCTGGGATGTTGTATGGTCCCATGGATGCTGTGTTCTTGTCTTTATGAGTGCATTTTTTACCTGCGTAGTTGTGATTACAGAGACTCTGCATTCGTCCGGTATAGATATGGGCCCTTTAGGGGGATAGACGGGGGTAAAGTTAGACCTGAACCTATCTGCTAGAATGTTGACAATATCAGTTGGTTCTGTAAATTTCTTGCCATTGTGCTGTAACTCAAAGCAGATCTGGGTATTGCCATTGAGATTCTTGACATAGCTATAGAATGCATTGTGGTTGTCCTTAGAATCAGCGGTGATTTTGTTTTTGTAGCTAGCTTTGGACAATTTTATGAGGGATCTCAGCTTCTTACTGAGGCTGACCAGGGAGCTCCTCCACTCATGGGATTTTACTCTCTTTTGCAACAGTTTCTTCGTTCTGTTGTAGGGTTTGTTTATGGCAGGGGACCACCAGATTAGGTTCCTTATTTTGGAGAATAGCATCTTGGTTCTGTTAGGGATAGCATGATTCATGCACTCATGTAGGTGCTTATAGAGTGCATTTGAGTAGGATTCGGCAGTCCTAACTATATTGTCCATCTGCATGGGTGTCATGAAGTTCGCCACTTCTGAATTAAGACGCACAAAGTTGGGTTTGGAGAAATTTTTTGCAGTGGTTTCCTTAATGGGGGGTGGGGGTGGGATGTAGATATCAAGGTTGATTAGCTTATGGATGGATTGGACCAACGAGGAGTTGACTTCAGGTGTGGAACACTGGTCGCTCATGTTGGTAATGACTAGGTCTGGGATATTGTTGCCCGTGGTGGGGGTGTGGGTAAGTTGATCTTGGGCACTGGACTTTATGAATTCCAGAAAGCATTGAGTGAAGGAGTTGGTACATGAGTAGTTTTCCCAGTTAATGGTGGGGTAGATGAAATCACCCATTGTTAGGTTGTTTGGTTGAACCCTAATATTTTCCAGTATATCAAGAAAAGAGGAATGGGAATCCTGGGGCATGGTGGGGGATCTGTAGCAAGCTACAATTTGGATTGCAGTTTTGCCCAGAGTTAGTTGCACTTGGATAATCTTGGATGCATTATGCTGAGCAACTAGCCTGGAGGAGTGGATACCCTTAATGAATATGGACACACCTCCACCTTTAGTGTTTCGGTCCAGGTTAGATGTCCAAAAGGTGTGGTATGAATTATAGCCTGGTAATGCAGGGGTACACTCTGGAGCCTTAAACCAGGTCTCTGTCACTGCACAGATATCGATGTTCTCCATTTTAAGGAGTGCCTCGAGCGAGTGCATTTTGAGGTTTAGACTTCTAGCATTGAGTAGCATTGCCCTCAGTTTTTGCTTGCCTGTACCTGTTATGGTGGTGAATTTGTCATTTGAACCTTGCCTAAAAAAGGCACTATAGGGTCGGCAAGAGCCTTTGCCAGTATTTGGAACCCCAGGGGCAACAGGTGCAGGCCATCTCTGACAAAGCACTGTGGTCTGTCGACCATGCCATCTCAAGCAGATAGATACTGAATCCCCTTAGAATGAGACCAGAAGCTTAGCCAATTGTTGAAGTCAATCATTTTGTCCTTGTACTGTGGTATCATTCTGGGTGATGGCAGGATGCTGCTCAGGGCTAGGGTCATACCTGCCTGGGCTACAAGATCGGAGAGCTCTTCCATGTCTCTTTTCATGTAGTCCAGGGAGGTACATCTCAGGTTGCTCACACCAACTTGGACAATGACAGAGTCATATTTGTACTTGTTGTAGAGTGACCTGAGTGCATGGGTTATGTGGCCGATCCTGGCACATGACAGGCAGCTGACAGTAACCTTCTCCTTGTTTAGCCTGGTGAGTGGGACATCAGTGTGCCTGACTATAGAGTCACCTATGACTAGTGTGTTGGGTACTTTGTTTTGCCTTACGAGCTGTGGTTAAATGGCACACTGTGTTTGTGGGCTATGTGTCATTTGGGTTGTGTTGGGGGATGGAGGTTGCTTGCGTTTCTGCTTTGGAGGTCTCTGTTGCTTGGGTAGATTATTATTGAGAGCCTCCACAAATATGTTTGTGTTTCTATATGTGGATTTTGATGGTGTAGGTTTAGTGGGACTATGTGATGAGTGTGGCGTGGTGCAAGTGTTTACCTTCTCCTATTGACTAGTCCAGTCTTGGTTGGAGAGAGCTTTGCCTTCAGTTTGGCTATATAAGTGCATCTCTCACAGGTTGTAGTGTTGGGTGGTAGCAGTAGAGGGTAGTCTATGTACATGAGGCAATTGCTACATTGCCCCAAGATGCCCAGATTAATCAGGTAAACAGGAGAAAACACCGGGAGCTGACCCTTGGACATGCCTGAATAGGTATTAAAAACTACTTTCCTCTAGAGAAGTGAGGAAATTAAGTACAAAAACTTGTTTTCCTGTAGGCAAATGAGGAAGGTTGAGTGCTGTAGCAATTTGTAGCTTATTTAGTGCTTACAACAAGTTCTAAACAAGTGCTGAGCTCGAAAAAGCAGAGTCAAGTGCTAAAATTAAGAAACCGGCTAGTTCTAAGTGAAAAATTGAAGAAAAGGGAGTTCTACA
>NW_025049686.1:0-15550 GCF_019279795.1 Protopterus annectens
CCCCTTTTTTAAGGTTCTTAGTAAAAAGGGGAATATGAAAGAAGGGGATAATAAGGGGGATAATAAGAAAGGGGACAAAATCCACTAAACTAAGGGAAACAACTGTTAAAAATTAAACTAAAGGGGTTTAAGTAGACTAATTTTTACTCTACAATTACTCACCAAGAAGCCGGTAGAAACCAAACACCTCGATCGCTGTAGCAGCAAACGAGATCTGAGGTAACTCACGCCTAGCATTGTGGGATATAAGGGGAGCCTCGAGCCGGTGGAACCAACTCTCGAGCTTTTAGAGCTGATTACACCCTATCCAAGTTTAAACTCAAAAAATAAAACAAACTATCAAAGTTTTAAATTCTGAAAAAACACACACACACCACTAGGGGATGGAAAAAAGGCCCAAAGGCCCAAGGGAAGAACTATAAGTTCTTGTGGAAAAAGGGGGATAATAAGAGAGAAAAGGGGACAAAATCCACTAAACTAAGGGAAACAACTGTTAAAAATTAAACTAAAGGGGTTTAAGTAGACTAATTTTTACTCTACAATTACTCACCAAGAAGCCGGTAGAAACCAAACACCTCGATCGCTGTAGCGGCAAACGAGATCTGAGGTAACTCACGTCTAGCATTGTGGGATATAAGGGGAGCCTCGAGCCGGTGGAACCAACTCGAGCTTTTAGAGTGGCCGAGTCGGAGCCGAGGTCGGCTCCGAACCCATCCAGCAAGAATGAAGGCGAGATAGACAACTTAACATTTATATGTTATGTTACACCTCCATCAAAAAGCAAATACACCAGAAAGCTTAAAACAAGAAGGAAAGGTAGAGCCAAGAGAGGTCAGGGGCCTGGAGGGAGGGTAACCAGGACTGCAACAGTGAATACACTCAAACATCTACATTTATGGTAAGTGTACACAACTGTACTAATGTTCTTCGTATTTCACTGTTGCAGTCATTACATTTGGGTTGATTCCCAAGCTAAGGGAGGAGGAAGTTAGAGAGCATTAGGGCCAGCTATTAAGCCCTGCAAGACTGCAGTGGCAAAACCAGCTTTGGATTTAGAAAAAATGGTCATGTGGTAATGCTTGGTGAAGGTATGTACAGAGCTCCAGGTAGCAGCTTCTAGGATGTCCCTGGTAGGGATTCCTCTGAGAAAGGCTGTAGAGGTAGATGCAGCCCTGGTGGAATGTGATCTTATCCACTGTGGGGTAGGTTTTCCATGGTGCTTATAGCAGAAATGAATGCAATGGGCTATCCATTTAGAAATGGGTTTGCTTTGAAATGGCCTTCCCCTCTGCCCCTGCAGCGCAAAGCCAACTAGCAGCTGTTCAGATTTTCTGAGAGGCTTAGCCCTGTCCAAATAAAATCTAAGTTGTCTGTGCACATCCAAAGAGTGCAGTATTCATTCTCCTTTGTTTTGTGGATTTGGGAAAAAGGTAGGCAAATTAATGGACTGATTTAGGGCCACACTAGAAACCACCTTGGGCATAAAGGAAGGATTGGTCCTGAGGGAAACCCTGTCTGCAAGGAAGATAAGAAGAAGTTATGTACCTACCATAACGTTCCATGTTAGTTGTCTTCTTTGCGCCTTCTTTCTTGCTGGATGGGTTCGGAGCCGAACCTCGGCTCCAACTCGGCCAATACTAAAGCTCGAGAGCTAATTCCACCGGCTCGAGGCTCCCCTATATCCCACAATGCTAGGCGGTAACTACTCAAATCTCGTTTGATAGCTAAACCAAGCAGCTCTGGTCTCCATAGTATGGAGAAAAAAGAACCCACCTCTATATAAACCTGAATGTAAGCTACACAAACATAAAAGGGGGAATAGAGGTGGTAGAACATGTGGGAAGGAAACTCCAAAGGAAGATCCCAAAATTTCCTATCGGTCTGTCCAGGCTAGGGAAGGAGGGTGGGCCTTAAGAAAGAAGGCGAGAAGAAGACAACTAACATGGAACGTTATGGTAGGTACATAACTTTAAGTTGTCAATTTCGCATTCATTCTTGCTGGATGGGACCGCGTCCCTAGCACCTTATTCCGGGTGGCCTATCGGAACAGACTCTTGACAACAGTGGAACCAAAGCTGGCACGGTTTCTGGAGGCCATATCCAATTTGTAATGTAAAATGAAGGTATGAGGAGAAGCCCAAGTGGCTGCTGCACAAATGGAATCTATAGGCAGCCTGTCCTGAAAAGCTACAGATGTAGCTAATGCCCTAGTTGAATGAGCTCCAGGTCTTGAAGGCAGTTTTTGATGTCTGATTTCATAGATGAAGGTAATTATAGAGGTAAGCCATCTTGAAAGGGACACCTTAGTAACTGGAAGGCCCAATTTCCCTTCCGCATAAGACAGGAAAAGTTGATCAGATTTCCTGAACTGTTTAGTCCTGTCTAAATAATATCTAAGTTAGCGGTGAACATCTAGAAAATGTAACTTTTGTTCCGATCTGCTGGAATAGTCAGGGAAAAATACTGGGAGATCAATCGTTTGGTTCAGATTTGTCTCAGAGGAAACTTTAGGTAGGAAGGACGGATTAGTCCGGAGGGACACAATATCTTTGTGGAAAACTAAGTAAGGAGGACGACTGCACAGAGCATGAAGTTCAGATACCCTTCTAGCTGAAGTTATGGCTACTAGAAAAAGTGTTTTCCATGAGAGCAGCTTAAGAGGGCATGAAGCTGCTGGTTCGAAGGGGGGGGGGGGGGGATCAAGGATGCCAGAACCAAATTCAAGTCCCATTGAGGTGGAGGATCTTTGATTGGGGGTTTGAGCAGAAAAATACCTCTTAAAAAGGCTTTGCAGAGCTTATGGGACATGATACTGGAGTCTGAGACTCCTCCATGAAAATTAGATATAGCAGCTAGTTGTACTCTAATGGTAGATGAAGAAGAGACTAAATTGAAGAGCTCTGCCAGAAAGTCTAGGATAGACTGGATAGGTGCAGTGAAGGGGTCTATATTCTTTGATGCTGCCCAGAAGGAAAAACGTTTCCATTTACTATTATAAATCTTCCTGGTAGAAGATTTGTGAGAGGCTATCAGGATGTTCCGGACCGAATGAGAGATTAAGGGAAGCCTGGCTAGGGTAGGAATTGGAGAAACCACGCTGTGAGGTTGAGAGAATGAAGGCAGTGGTGCAGCTGGCCCGACTGGTGGGTCAACAGATCTGGCACCGGGTCCAGATGCCAAGGCTGCTCCAATAGGTAATGATGGAGGAACGGAAACCATATCTGTCGAGGCCTTTAAGGGGAATGAGGATCATTGTAACTCTCAAGGCGATAGCTTTCTGAATTAATTGTGATATCAGTGGAAAAGGGGGAAAAGCATACAGAAGTCCCCGAGGCCAATCGTGGACTAGAGCGTCTCTGGTGGGATGGCCTGGTAATGGGAAGAGAGTGAAGAAGTCGTGACACTTGCTGTTTTGGGGAGTAGCAAAAAGATCGCAGCAAGGCTGGCCCCATCTTCGGAAGACTTCTTCCAGCACTGATTTCTTCAGAGACCACTCGTGGGGCATCAGAATGGCCCTGCTCAACTTGTCCGCAATCACGTTGGACTTCCCAGGAATGTGCGTTGCTATCAGAAAACGCTGAAAAGAAATCGCCCACTGCCAAAGTCTGAGTGCCTCTCGACATAAGGGGTAGGATCTGGTTCCGCCCTGTTTGTTGATGTACCACACTACGGACATGTTGTCTGTCTGAATTGCAATAGTCCCCGTGGGAAGAGAGTCCTGAAGGGCTTGCAACGCTAAAAGCACTGCTCTCATCTCTAAGACATTTATGTGCAAGTGTCACTCGAATGGTTGCCACGTGCCCTGGACTTGTCCTGCCCTGATAATGCCCCCCCCCACCCAATCAGGGAGGCGTCCGTTGTCACCGTGGCGACTGGGAGGTGGGGGGGGAACAAAAGGTCTGCCTTGGAGAACTTGAGGTGATGTGATCCACCAAGACAGGTGATTCTTGCATGATTGAGTTATTAATATGATGCGAGACATCGGGAGCTGTTGGAAGGACCACGGAGTAAACAGCAGCCATTGGAGGATCCTCATGTGGAAACGAGCTACGGGGAGAAGGGTGATAGTAGCTGCCATGAGTCCTAATACCTTCAAGACTACCCTGGCTTTGACCTTGTTGCATTGTAGTAGAAGGTAAACTTGTTTGCGGATATCTAACACTCTTTGCTCTGTAAGTCTGGCGGAAAGATTGAGTGCGTCTAAGGTGGCGCCTATAAAGGTAATAGATTGACAAGGCAGATTTTTCAAAATTTATTGAAATGCCTAGAGCTTGGCAAGTTTGGATGGTGAAGTCTCTGGCTAGAAGCAGTTGATGTCTGGTGGTGGCAGTAAGGAGCCAGTCGTCTAAATATGGCAACACCTGGAATTCTTGACGTCTCAAGTGAGCCGCGACCACTGCCATGCATTTGGTAAACACTCGGGGGGGCTGTAGTGAGACCAAAGGGCAGGGCTCTGAACTGGTAGTGACTGGCTCCCAGCCTGAAGCGGAGAAACCTCCTGGAGCGTCTGTGCATTTTGATATGGTAGTACGCATCCTGAAGGTCTATCGAGCACATCCAATTGTCCTGACCCAAGAAGGGTAGAATGGACTGTATCGTGACCATCCGGAATTTTGTTTTTTTGATATAATTGTTTAACTTGCTGAGATCCAGTGTAGGTCTCCAGTCCCCTGTTATTTTTGGTACCAGAAAGAATTTGGAGTAGATTCCGGATCCTTGCTAGTCTGCTGGGACTGACTGGATAGCTCTTTTTGATAGCAGCTTTGATATTTCTAGTGCTGCTTGTTCCCTTAGACTGGGTGGAACGTCTGGAAGGGATCCTTTGGGTTGGGAAGGGGTGTGAATAAAGGGAATTTTGTAACCCTCGGATATGATTGACTGTACCCATTTGTCTTGGGTGAAGGAAAGCCAGGCTTTTGGTTACAGTGATAATCTTCCCCCAACTGCCTCCGAAGGTGGACAGCCGGGCAGCTCCTCAGGGATGCTAAAACGGTTTATCAGAGAAAGTTTCTCTGCTACCCTGGTTTTGCGGACCTCCTCTGCCTCTAGGGCGGCGTCTATTGTTATTCCCCCCTCTGCCTCTAGAGGGGAATCGACCTTGTGCGTCAGATGAGGCTTGTGGAACCACATTTTTCCTCCCCTCTGACCTTTTGGATAAGGTCTAGAAGGGGTAGAAAAACGGACTCCCACGGCAGAGAGTCTTACCTTCCACCTCGCACCTAGTCAATGTATCCTTCACCTGAGGACCAAACAATGTTGAGCCATCAAAGGGGGAATTGGTGAAGGATGCCTTGAAAGGGTCCATAAATTGCAAAGCCGCATCCAGGCGTGACGTCGTAAAGCTACACCTGTGCCTGCGGCCCTACTCGCCCCATCAGCAGTATATGAGATAAGCCGCATGGAGGAGTTAACAATCGAATTCAGGGTTGCCAAATGGGAGTTCATTTTGTCTTGGAACCCCTCAGCTGTTGGATCCTGTATAGCCTCACCCATATCTTTGAGCAAATCTCTTTGGAGACAGGTGAAGTGACACAAGTAGTTCAGAGACCGCATTGAGAAGGTCGCTGACGAAAACATCCGCTTACCGTACCTGTCCATGGTCCTAGACTCCTTATTAGGAGGATGGAAAGGTACCAAAGGATCAGCTAACTCCTTCTTAGTGGCTGCGACCACCACCATGGCATCAACAGAGACACCTTTTGATAGAAAGTCTTTGTCCTTAGGGGCAGTAATAAATTTTGACGGCCTCCTTGGGGTAGGTTCCACTGAATCAGGGGCCGTCCAAGCCTTCCTTGCCACCACTTCCATAAGGGGGTCAAAGGGAGGGGACAACCAGGAGGTGGAAGGGCGAGAGCCAAATGCCTCAAGGTAAACTGACTCGTCCCCTGAAGGGTTAAGGGCGGGCCAGTTCCCCCTCTGTTTCAGGATTTCAAGGATGTCAGCAAAGGAGACATCCTCAGAGGGGGACCGAGGGGAACCTTCAGATTCCTCCAAGTCAGTGTCAGAGGTGATAGACTCAGGGGAGTCAATGTGCTTCCTCTTGCACTGTCTCTTCCAAGAGGGTTCTCCTACCGGATCAGGAGAGGCCTCGGAAGAGGAGGAAATTCCCAATGGGGAAACCTGAGGAGCTGGCTCTCTGCGGTCTGATACAAGGGGATGGGTAGAAATCACCGCAGGCACTGAAGAGGGAGGAGCTGACGGAGCCGACTGTGGGGTAGACACTGGGTCTAGCACGCTCTGCATGACCTCGAAGGCGCCCCTATCAGGCAAGGCCAGAGGTCCCCGCTCCGAGGAGACAAGAACCACCCTGGCACCGACAGGGACGGCTCCGAGGCCGATGTCGGAGCCGAACTCACCAGCGCCGACGCTCGAGAGGGAGAACGGGGGTTGGACAAGGGTCGATGCCACTCGCCCCTTGGAGCCGGCCGAGAAGCCCGCCGAGATCCCTCCAATGAGGAAATCGGAGCAGACTACGGGGCCGAAAGGAAGGTATCGGCTCTGAAGCACCGACAGCCACGGCTCCAATGAGCCCCGGCTCCAAACTCAAAGGAGTCAGAGGAGGAATAAAATCAGGGATGGAAATAGCCGCTGACTGTTGAGTAGGGCTATGCAGCATTTGGGCCAGTGCCTCGTACTTGAGAAGTCTACTCACCACCCTTTGTAAATTATGGTTGGACAGCCTGGAGGACCGAGAGGAGTGAGACCTATGGCTCCGTTCTGATAGAAGAGGAGATCCCGGTGCCGAATGGATGGAGCCGATGGAAGGGGACCTAGACCTCTTCTTAGCAGGTGGCTCCGATAAGCCTATCGGAGTCGACTGAGTCTTGTCAACCTCTGCTCCAGCCGGAGCAGAGGTGATAGTATGAGATTTGGAAACATTGGCTCCAGCCGGAGCCGATGTCAAAGCCGATCTAATGCTTCCAGGGGACGGCTCAGAAACTGGAGCAGACAGTCTGGAAGTCTTAGAAGGCTTCCCCGACACAGACTGAGTCGGGGGGGCCTTCAGGCTTTAACAAGCCACGTAAAATCAATTTATTTTTGCGTTCCTGCAGGACTCTAGGGCTGAATGCATGGCATACAGCACATGAGTCCTGCAGGTGCAAAGGTCCCAGGCAATATACACAAGAAGTGTGACCGTCTGTCAGAGACATTTTCTGACAGCACGAATCACACTTCTTGAAGCCTGAGACCTTGGAGTCTTTAGACATCCTAACTTAGTGTAAAAACACAAGCACAACACACAAACACAAAAACACCCTTAAGCAAAAAATAAAAATTCAGTCACACTGAAGGACTAGGGGAAGGAGAGGGAGAGGGCCAAAGGCCTAAAAGTTAAGAAGAGAATAAAAAGGGATTTCAGACACTCGAGGAGGACCCGATTTAAACTACTGAAATACTATAAATAAAACTATGGTAAAAGGAAAAAAATTAGGGGTTGAAAAAGAAGTTTCTAATTAGAAAACTTACTAACCTGCCAGAGCCGGTAAAAGAAGCACCTCATCAGCTAAGCGGCAAACAAGATCTGAGTAGTTACCGCCTAGCATTGTGGGATATAGTGGAGCCTTGAGCCGGTGGAATTAGCTCTCGAGCTTTAGTATTGGCCGAGTAGGAGCCGAGGTTCGGCTCCGAACCCATCCAGCAAGAATGAATGCGAGATTGACAACTTAACATTGAAGGGCTCCACTGCCATGAGGGCCTGTAATTCAGACACTTTTCTTGCTGAAGTGATGGCTAGAACGAAGGCTGTTTTCCAATAAAGGAATTTCAACTCTGCAGTTGCAGCTGGTTCAAATGGAGGGAGAGTGAGCTTTTCAATACAAAGTTAAGGTCCCAGGCTGGAGTAGGGGCTCGCCTGGGGGGGGGTCTTAAATTTTTAGCCCCTCTGAGGAATTGCTTTAGCAGGGGGTGAGTGAAGAGGGGTGGTTCAGTGTTATAATGTGCTGAAATGGCAGAGGCATGAATTTTAATTGACGAGAAGGATAGACCCTTGTGGAGCATTTCTGTTAAGTACTGAAGAATATGAGGTAAGCTGGGCACCGTTGTTCCCATCCCCCAAGTCTGGCTCCAGGAACAGTATCTTTTCCACTTATCAGCATAGGATTTTCTAGTACTAGGCCCTCCTTGCTTCCAGAATGACATCTAGCACTTGCTTACTGAGGGATGCTATTGGAGAGCTCAAGGAATTAGCCAGGCTGCAAGTTTCAGGGTTTGAAGCTAAGGGTGCAGAATCTGGCCTGCCTGCTGGGACGTAAGGGAAGGTGTCTGAGGTAGGTGCCATGGCTCCAGCAGTATCATACTGCACAAGACGGGGTACCAGTGCTGGCGAGGCCAGTTTGGTGCAATCAGTATTGTCCTTGGCTTGTCCTGTTTGATGTTTAGCAGAACCTTCGAGAGGAGAGGCAGAGGGGGAAAGGCATAAACCGAAAGGCTTTCCCCAGTGAAGGTCAGGGCATCCACTTTCCAAGCTTGACTGTGGGAAGTCCTTGTGCAGAAATTGTCCAATTGGTAGTTCTGAGGGGAAGCAAACGGGTCTGTCTCTGGAGTCCCCCATTTGTTCCTCAAGAGGTTGAACATTTTTGGTTCCAGTTTCCATTCGTGTGGGTCCATGAGATTTCTGCTTAGGTCGTCTGCCAGTGAATTTAGCTTGCCTGGCAGGAATTGAGCTTGTAGGTGCACTTGGTAGCTCAAGGCTGTGTTCCACAGAGCCATGGCTAGTCTGCAGAGAGGGTAGGAGTGGGTTCCCCCCTGCTTGTTTATGTACCACATAACTGTGGTGTTGTCTGTCTTTACCAATAATTGTCCTGGTCTTTTAAGGCTGTCAGGGAATTCTGTACAGCTAACATTTCTTTTTAGTTGATATGCAGGTGCATCTGACTCTGGTTTCATTTGCCCTGAAAGTACTGCCCTGCCAAGTGAACTCCCCATGCGCAGTCTGATGCGTCTGTTGTTAGGGTCTGGGCAGCAGGGGATAGAGTAAAAGGGAGCCCCTTGTTGTGGTAGCAGGCCTCTGGCCACCAAAGGAACTCTGTCTTTATACAAGGAATGATAGGAATCATTGATTCCAGGTCCTGAGAATGTTGACACCATAGGCTTTTTAGATACCATTGTAGTTTCCTCATATGCAGTACTGCATATGGAATTAGTAGAATGCAAGAGGCCATGAACCCCAGGGATTGCAAAATTTTTCTTGCAGATAACTGGGTCTTTGAGGCCAGTAGACAAACTTGGAATACCGCAACAGGTAACTGCAAAAACAGGAATGCAGGCCAGAGGGCTTGAGGCATGCACACAGTAGTAGCTTCCAAACGCTTTTCATCTCACCCCTTACTGAGACTTAATCAGACAGTTGCAACAAGAATGTTTCAAACAGTAAATACAAATTCAAACCACATCAACTTCCTCCAAGGAAAAGTCAAGCCCACCCCAAGGTAAGCAGGAAATAACAATTAACCCATTGCATGCTTCTTTAAAAATCTAGCTTCTTGTAAAACAAATATGTGTGCAGAAAATATATTGTATATGTGTAAATATAAATATAGCTTATCAGTTCGAAAACACTCTTAAAAGACCTTTTAAAAGTGTTTTCAAAAATATTTAAAAACCATACTAACATTAAAACCAATAGTTAAGATGCCAGTAAAAAGTGAGAAGTCAAGAATGAAGTGTAAAATTGAAAACAGTATAAATTAAAATACTTTACTACTGTGTGAAAAAGTATTAAAATCTTAAATAACTTTCAGTAGTAGTTAATAATGAAAGTTCTAAAAAGTAGGATGAAAAATATAATAAAACACTTATATTAGCCCCATGTTGTCTGAATTTAAAACCATCAAGCTGAAAAGCTATAAAGACTGGAGCAAAGAAAACGTTTAGTTATGTACTTACCATAACTTCGGATGTATGGGATCCATCTCGCCTACATTCATAACTGATGGGCTCGGAGCCGATCCACCGGCTCAGACTCGGCCAACTAGTACACTAGAACGAAGTCTCTTATTGGCTGGGCTACCCTCTATCCCAGGATGCACCACACCTGCTTCCCCAGATCTTGTTTGTTCGCTTTCATACTTACATGCAAACACAGAAAAAATAGTAGTTACTACAACCAACTAAAGTTCTTCAAGAGAAGATCTCCAAATGGAACTACATTTCCTCTAAATCCGAGTGGAAGGGGGAAGGAGGGTGGAGTGCAATGAATGTAGGCGAGATGGATCCCATACATCCGAAGTTATATAAGTACATAACTAAAAGATGTAATGGGATCCTATCTCGCCTACCTTCATAACTGATGGGACAGCGTCCTAGCACCTAAATCGGGTGGCTCATTGGAAAACACTCCTGAGAACTGTGGAACCAAAGGAAGCCCTGCCTCGAGAAACCACATCTAGCTTGTAATGAGAAATGAAAGTGTCTGGAGAAGTCCAGGTAGCCATAGCACAAATATCATCTATTGATAATTTGGAGTGAAAAGCTACAGAAGTAGCCATTGCCCTGGTAGAATGAGCCCTGACTGGAAAGGGAAGCTCTTTGTTAGCCTGTGAATAAATAAAAGAGATGCAATCTTTAATCCATTTAGCTATGGAGGTTTTAGCTACTGGTTGACCCAATTTGTTTATTGCAAAGGAAACAAACAGTTGATTTGATTTCCGCGTCTGAGCAGTTCTATTCAAATAAAAGCATGATTGTCTATGGACATCCAACTGATGAAGGATATATTCTGCGTTATTGGAAAACTCGGGGGAAAAATACAGGGACCTTGTTAACTTCACGCTGCAAGAAAGGTTTCACATTTTTGCTTAAACAGGGTATGTTAAATATTTACCTAAATAGTTAAATATTTATTTATTTACTTAGTTTTATATATATATATATATATATATATATATATATATATATATACACACACACACATGTATATACATACACATGGTTTTTCACATTCACTTAGTTGTTATCTATACATGAATGTATCTGCATTTAGAGTTGTTTATATGAATGTGTATACTCTTACACCTCCTTTTATTATATTCACCGGACGTCCTTTACATGATTGTTTTCTTTGCTCCAGTCTTTATAGCTTTTCAGCTTGATGGTTTTAAATTCAGACAACATGGGGCTAATATAAGTGTTTTATTATATTTTTCATCCTACTTTTTTTAGAACTTTTCATTATTAACTATTACTGAAAGTTATTTAAGATTTTAATACTTTTTCACACAGTGGTAAAGTATTTTATTTTATATTGTTTTCAATTTTACACTTCATTCTTGACTTCTCAATTTTTACTGTCATCTAAACTATTGGTTTTAATGTTAGTATGGTTTTTAAATATTTTTGAAAACACTTTTAAAAGGTCTTTTAAGAGCGTTTTCGAACTGATAAGCTATATTTATATTTACACATATACAAATATATTTACTGCACACATTTGTTTTACAAGAAGACGGATTTTTAACGAAGCATACAATGGGTTAATTATTTCCTGCTTACCCTGGGGGCGGGCTTGTCTTTTGCTTGGAGGAAGTTGATGCGGTTTGAATTTGTATTTACTGTTTGAAACATACTTGTTGCAACTGTCTGATGAAGTCTCACTAAGGGGTGAGACGAAAAGCGCTTTATGGTTACTGTTTTTTACTGTTTTTTATCGTTTGTTTGAAGTAAAGTCTGAAGAATAAACTTTGGCAACTACTACGGCCATCTGGCCTGCATTCCTGTTTTTGCAGTCTTTGTGGCCAGTAGTTTGAAGTAGGTTGTCAAATAAACTTGTTTGTCTGGAGTGAGGTAAGCCATCTGGGAAATTGTGTTCAAGCTTGTTCCCAGGAATACAATCTGCTGGCAGGTGAGATTTTTTTTTCATTTATGGCGTACCCCAGTGAGGTTAGAAGTTTCTTTATGAATGCCAGATGTTTTAATAGCAAGTCCTGGCTTTCTGCCTGAATCAGACAATCGTCCCGGTATGGGTATATTTGAATATTTCTCTGCCTGCAAAATGCAATGGCTGGAGCTAGACACTTTGGCTTATCTAAAGGGAAGTACAAAGAACTGATAGTGCATGGAGCCTGCCCTGAAACGTAGGTATTTCCTGCAAGATTCCCTTATTGGAATGAGTAGGTAAGCTTCCTTTAAGTGTAAGGTTGACAACCAGGCATCTTTGCCTAGCATAGGAAGCAGCTGTTGAAGTGTTAGCATTTTGAATTTTGGGATTACCAAAAAGGTGTTTAGAATAGAGAGGGTCCAGGATAGGACGTCAGGAGCTGTCTTTTCTGGGTACCAGGAAAAGTCTTGAATAAAAACCCTGTCCTCTTTCTTCTGCAGGGACAGGTTGAATAGCCCTGATATGTAGAAGAGAGAGAACCTGCTGTTGGGCCTCTGCCCACTGATTTGTGGTAGGTCTGGCCAACCATTTGGGGTTGGTAGGGTGTGGAAGTGGAATCTGTATCCTTGGAAAACTAGATTTAAAACCCATTTGTCCTGGGTAATGAGTTCCCAGTTTTTTTGCATGCAGGGCGAGCTTTCCTCCTAAGGGAGCAGGCAGTTTAGCAGGGCTTGGAAGGGTTAAGGTTAAGTCATTGTGACATTTTCCCGCAGGAGGGTGTCTTACTACTTCCTGCTTTGGAAGTGGGAGCCCCCCACTTCTTAGGCCTGTGCGTAACCTGAGACTGAGACTGTAACCTAGGTGGTCTGCAGTTCCTGGGTTTGAACTGAGAAGGCCTGGAAGAGACTGGAAAGGACCAGTTCTTTGAAGGCCAATGCCTACTAAATCTGGGAGGCTGTACTTACAGGAAATCTTTAACAGTTTGCATAGATTTAGCTTTTTCCTCCATCTTTTTGAGGACTTCTTCTATTTTGTTGCCAAACAGGCTGTCTTGGTTTAAGGGAGCATCCAGTAATTTAGCTTTAACATGATCTGGCAAGTTTTGCTCCTTAAGCCAAGCATGCCTTCTAAGCACAGACCCAGTGACAGCAGCCCTGCAAGATGCTTCTAAAGAGTCACAACCACACTGCAAAGTATGTTTACCAACTTGTTCAGCAGAATGCATTAAATCCTGTAATTCGTGTTCAGCACAGTCAGGAATCAACATCATTTTCTGTTTAAGTAGTCCCATAATATGCTGCTGGTACTTAACATATGAAACTGGCAATTTAAAGCCCTAATGGCCAAAGTAGCAGAAGTATATACCTTCTTACCCAATCTGTCCACGACTCTAGAATCTCTATCAGAAGGGGTAGGATTTTTGACAGCAGTAGCCTTAATGCCCTTTGGTCCTTGGGAAATGGTCTCTGGATCCGCAGTAGGATTCTTGAAGAGGAACTTGTGAGAGTCAGGTACTCTGTAATACCGGTCAGGGTTTCTGGGAGCTGGAGGTAAAGTGTCTGGGGACAGCCTAGATTCCAAGAAGGCATCATCTACACTGTCCAGAACAGGAGGGATAGCTAAAGGCCTGTGTTGAGGTATTCCCCAAGCCACTTTTTGGAGTCAGAGTAATCCTGGCTTTTCCCAGCGGAAATGCTCCCTAAGAGTATGCAAGGTTTCACCAAAAGAAAAATCTTCTGAAGGGGAAGCAGAGGGAATGGAATCCTCTTCATATGAATCCTCATAGGTAGATAAGGGCAAATCCTGGTAATCAGAAGAAACACAAATATCAGAATCCTGATCAGAAGAATGGGAAGGAAAACCAGTTCTAGGTCTCTTAGAGGGGGGAGGCTGGCTTCCCCTAATTAAAGTAATAAGGTCTTCAGCCATTCTAAGCATTTGTTTTTTAGGCATATGGGCCTGACCATGCGGTTTGGACGTCAGTTTTCTAGGCATGGGTCGAGTTTTAGGCCTGGATAAAGAAAATGGCATCTGTTTAAAATGCAAATCTGTAGGCCTGAATACACCCTCAGAAGCCAGTGTCTGCACAGCGGCTCCGGACCCATCCAAGGTAGAGACATCCGCAGGTTCCATAGTCGAAGAAGCATCTCGCGGCATACTGGACTCCGAATGGGTCTCAGTAGAGGCCTGCGAATCTGAAGTAGCGGGTATCAGGGGCGGCGAAAGCGCCTGAGTACCGGCGAACTGGCGACTAGCTTACGGAAGAGTCGACGGCAGTTTTGGAACTATGCGGTCTGTCTCTGTCTTTATCCTTATGTTTTTTCGGAATATAGGTAGTCGGATGGCTTACCAAAGGCATTTCTGGATAGTTATACCGAATACCAAAATAATTTGCTGCAAAAATAGACCGACGACGAACAGTTCGAGGGTTGAATAAGGCACAAAACTGATAGCAAGGGACATCATGGTCTGGGCCTATGCACAAATGAAAATCTTTGAGGTATTTGCTTTCCACAGGTAAGACAATTGTTAACTTTTACTGACATCGGTTAACAGCAAGAAAAAGGATCCCCAATGGGGTACTTAGCTTTTTTGAAGACTTTGGTTCTGAAACTCTAAAACGAAAATTTCAGGAGTTGACCTACCGGCACTTGCGAACTGCTTCTGCTTCGGGTACTGTGCGGCAAGAAAGACTGATGTAATGGCGTCGGCTGCATGTTTTATACTACTGACGACCTGAAGTCATGGAAGAAGAGACAGCATCCGAAGCAGGAATCCAAGACTCTGGTATTCAGACCGGCTGAGGGCTACCTGCAGGCAGATAACCCAAATGTAATGACTGCAACAGTGAAACACAAAGAACATCTGCCACTGTCACTGGGAAACAGTCAGATTTCAAGATGTCAAACTTCAGTAATAAATCTTCCTTTTGCCAAGACTTGACTAAAACATCAGCAATAACAAAATACATGAAAGAAAAGATTAGAAATAAAACAGGAAGCATCTGGATGAAGTATACATTTCACCCTCATAAGACAGAATTATAACCCATAACTCAGTATACCTGCAAATACAGAGACACTACCATATTCAAGTAAAGAAAGACTTGATAAATGTTATGTGATGTTTACCGGTTCATCTTCAGTATTATACAATGACTGCTCACTGGACAACCCCAGCTAGTATGCCTGTTGTAAATCATGGATATACCAATAGAAAAAAAGACCAGCTGCTGAAGTACCATTGAGTGGCCAGACTTTCTACTGGCATATGATGGGGTGACAGCAAAATAAGAGAGAAATCAGGTATATTCTGCAAAACTAAAGAAACAGAAACATACCTGATTTTCCCTGCATTTCTCTGCCGACTTTTTAAAGATTAAAAACACAGATTCAAGATTCTCTTCTCCATTGTTTCTCTTGCACTCCATTGATGTACTGCACAAGCTTGGAACACAAGTCCCATACGCAAACAAGTAACAAGGAAGAAAGCAGAAGTCAACTGAAGTGCCGTTATATAAAGACATTATTTTAGAAAGAAAAACAATTTCTTAAATAATGCCATTGTGTACAACCAATAATCCACTCTTGTTTGGGGGTATATCAGGGTTTACCCATGCTTGATTTTGTTTAATCACTCTGGTTTCACCTTTGTGATCAAACCATACCAGTTGTGGGTAAATCCTGAGACACATACACAACTGTGGATTATTGCTTAAAAATAACAAAATTATCC
>NW_025049687.1:0-14731 GCF_019279795.1 Protopterus annectens
CATACAGCGTATACAACTGAAAGTGGAGCTGTTGTAAATATGGTATACAGTGGTTTGAAATGATAGTTAAGAATACTGTGTAAATGCTATCTTAATGGAAAATGAAAAAATATCTGAGGGAGAAAAGTAAAAAAGAAAGAGGCGTGAGAGCAGAAACTGAAGTGGCACGGATGGGAAGAGGGGACAACAGCTCAAGAAAGTGTCTGACAGGGGCTGTCCGCAGTGGCTCGCCCTCACTGGGAACAGATATACTTCTGGCAAGATCGCCTGTTGTAGAGCATCCTCTCCAGTAGAGTCGTGGGGACAGAAGATGAAGTACTGCAGGACAAAACACCATAAGTGGGCAGGCTGACACGCGTAAGAAACCTGGATTTTAAAATTCTAAGACAGCCCGAGGAAAAGTTTCAGAGAGTGACCCCGAGCTAAAGCATGGCTTTATGGGTATGCTAATCAGGTGATGGGTGACATTTCATTTTATAGCCTTTTTGTCAGTTCTCAAATTAAAAGAGATCCAGCGCTGCACAGATGTGATACCTGAGCAGAAGGGGCAATCTGTTTATTCGACAAACTGAAAGGATAAACCACGGAAATCCAAACTTGTTTTACCAGCTCATTAGCATGACCAGAATGCCATGGTTTACCATGTATTTTCTCCCACTTGCGATTCTTTCTTTGTCACGAGCTGGATTTGGAAACAGACGGTGTCGTTTCTCAGCACAGATGTCATCACACTCCTTCATTTTCGAAACGTAGCTGAGTTTTTTGGTCGCTGTAATCTTAATAAACTCCTCTTGTCTTATCAAAGGAGGTCCAGCAACCACAGCCCCTCCCCCCGCCCCGAGTTGTTTGGGGTTTCCGATTTTTCACCCTCCCTTTTATGTCAGCTATGTGCCTGTAGTTTTCCTAGTATCAGTCACGTCCTGGTGGGTGGCATCTCTTCCTTGTCAAGACAAGGTGCTTCTTATATATTTCGTATAGATTGCCATCCGTTGAGATCTAGTCTTTCTTACGTCTTCCTCTTTGGCCGGCATCTCACGTGGTCAGCAGTTTGCATCCTGACATCACACGTCCTAGAACTCAATCTTACATTCTTCTCGGCCACTTCCTGAGTATCAGAAGCACTTAAGACACGGAGGGAGCCGCTTCAGAGACAAGAAACTCCCTTCAGTTAGAACATTCGTTCATTCAGTTGAAGGCCGAGAGACTCCCCGAATTCAAAACATTTGTTTCCCCCTCTTTTGGCTGATAGCTCACTTTCAGTCCAGCGTCGAGGGTGAGCTTCAAGTGCGACAACTCTTCCCCACATGTAACTACGAATAATTAATCCGCTCACAGATTGCCCCACTTTATTCATTCAAAGGAAAATGAGCTATGAAGTTTAAGGCTGCTCGTTTCAAAATTCCATTTGAAGTACCAGTAGAGAAAATGATGGCAGTAACCTTAAGTGTGTTAACCCTATGGACTTGTCTGCCGTCGGACAGGGTCAAGTGCCAGTGGCTTCCTCGTTAGTATAGTGGTGAGTATCCCCGCCTGTCACGCGGGAGACCGGGGTTCGATTCCCCGACGGGGAGCACGTAGCTTCTTTTTGGTCTAGCTTTCATCAGAGCACTGGATCATGCCTGTGAACTATTAACAACCTATTAATAGTCATATCGACTATTCATTTCTGTGGTACGTGGTTTGATTCTGACAAAACTCCTTTAGTGACTGCGTTAGATGGAGCGAGTGACTATACCAGACTCACCAATGGGGCATTCTTGTTTGGTTTGACTCCTTAACAGTCACCTTGACTGCAGGCCTAGTAACTTGCTGTCAGCCCATTGCCACGAGCTTCCTGCTTTCTATCACTGCTTTTCAGCAGTGAGTACAACCTGAATTTCCAGATAGTCACCCCCTACCTGTAGTGCTGAAGCTCAACCTGGTGTCGGGCCTAGTATAAGGGGCAAGGTGTAGCTCAGCAACTTGAAAGATTGCAGTTTTCGACATAGTTCTCTTACCGGGTCTCTCACTCGGTGACCTCGCTAAATAAGTTGCTCACACTGTTCAGCACACTTTAAATATATTCATTAATTACTGCAAATATCGTGCGTTCTGTTTATTTATGGCGTGCTACACTTCTAACACGTGGAAACTAACTCGAGCTATTTGTGCATAAGTTTGAGTCGAGGAAATCATGGCTGCAAAGAGTCAGTAGACCAGCGCATACCGCAGCGTGTGCGTGCGTGTGTGCACACATATAAGCGTATCTACCTATCTGCCTCTCCATCTATAGCAATAGCTATATGTGCGTATCGTAGACAGACAGCTAGCTAGCTAGCTGGCTGGCTAACTAACTAGAACACAGTGAGATGTCTAGGAGAGGAGGCGAGCAAGCAGGTTCTGTAGTGTAGTGGTTATCACGTCTGCTTAACACGCAGAAGGTCCTGGGTTCGATCCCCAGTGGAACCATTATGCCAGTGCAAGATAAGAGAATTGGGGTAGGCGTGATGAAGCATAACAGATTCGTTTCCAGTAACCCAATCCTTGGTTTGAGATACCTTTAAATGTGCTCTTGATTGCTTCAGATAAAACTGCTTCAATTGAGAAAAATCCTGCTCTGCTGTGCGACAGTATATCAGTTGACGTACAGATTGCAAGGGCACAGAAACAATTGCCGACGTCTTTAGATTACGTTGAAATGTGTTTAAATGCACAGATGCTAAGTATTTTGAAATAAAACCGCAGCTCTTTTAGTAACATCTTTACAGGTTGGTAGGTGGCCACAAGGCCTCTGGCAGGTCGATCACTAGGGAGCCTGACCGGGTCTCCTCACTGCCCCAAAGTAAGTTCGGCCTGGAAGATCAGTTTTATTAGCGGGTCAGCACCTGAGGTCTCTTCAGTAGCAAGAAGAAGCGTCCCTGGGTGGGCTTGAACCACCAACCTTTCGGTTAACAGCGAGCAGCTAACCGATTGCGCCACAGAGACATAGGATCACCTTCTCCAAAAGTACAGCAAAAAGGGGAAACCTCTCCGTCGCACTACAAACTCAAACACCAGAGATTTAACCGGTGTAAAATACCATCATTACCTTGGAGATATTATGAATAAGCTTTGTGTTAATACAATGGGAAAAATGTCTGATGAGCATTGTATATTATGTCTCCATAAAAACAAGTGAAGAGGTATTCCGGTAAGACTAACTCATCATTTTGCAAACTGCGCACAGACTGCAACACGGTAGAATTGTGCACTGACACTTTGCAGAGTATTGCGGGTGCGCAGTTTGGGTTTTCAGCGGGTTGGGTTTGCAGAGATTGAGTGAGTTAATGCAGCCATAGATGGCTGTCACCTTTTGGTGGGTAAAATATGGCACGCAGCAGGTGAGAAGATGTGCTGGGTATTGATTGGAAAGGAACATGTAAGGCAGAGAAGGAGCAAATGCAGTTAAAGTAGAAGTGCCAGTAGTGCGTGCAGGTGCTTGCTTTCTTCGAGAGTTGACTATATCTCAGGTGGCACAGGACATCAGCTAAGTCGGTATAGCTGGCGTGCAATGGTGCTGTGAGCACCCCAGGCTTGACATGCCCCGCTACACTCTGACTTGCCCTGTAGCAGTGTTGTCTTAGCCGGTAAGGAGTCGCGAAGCCACATTAGAAAAGAAGGAAAGACCGAAGACAACTGCATGGATGGAAATGAAAATGAAAGAACTACGAATCTATCCCAGGCCGTTGGTAAATAATCCTCAGAAGAAAGTTCTGTCTTTGCTGTACACTCTGCGATAATCAATATTATATCTCTGATAACTGATCTGTTAATTCTATATTTAACAACATACAGCGTATACAACTGAAAGTGGAGCTGTTGTAAATATGGTATACAGTGGTTTGAAATGATAGTTAAGAATACTGTGTAAATGCTATCTTAATGGAAAATGAAAAAATATCTGAGGGAGAAAAGTAAAAAAGAAAGAGGCGTGAGAGCAGAAACTGAAGTGGCACGGATGGGAAGAGGGGACAACAGCTCAAGAAAGTGTCTGACAGGGGCTGTCCGCAGTGGCTCGCCCTCACTGGGAACAGATATACTTCTGGCAAGATCGCCTGTTGTAGAGCATCCTCTCCAGTAGAGTCGTGGGGACAGAAGATGAAGTACTGCAGGACAAAACACCATAAGTGGGCAGGCTGACACGCGTAAGAAACCTGGATTTTAAAATTCTAAGACAGCCCGAGGAAAAGTTTCAGAGAGTGACCGCGAGCTAAAGCATGGCTTTATGGGTATGCTAATCAGGTGATGGGTGACATTTCATTTTATAGCCTTTTTGTCAGTTCTCAAATTAAAAGAGAACCCGCGCCGCACAGATGTGATACCCGAGCAGAAGGGGGAATCTGTTTTTTCGACAAACTGAAAGGATAAACCACGGAAATCAAACTTGTTTTACCAGCTCATTAGCATGACCAGAATGCCATGGTTTACCATGTATTTTCTCCCACTTGCGATTCTTTCTTTGTCACGAGCTGGATTTGGAAACAGACGGTGTCGTTTCTCAGCACAGATGTCATCACACTCCTTCATTTTCGAAACGTAGCTGAGTTTTTTGGTCGCTGTAATCTTAATAAACTCCTCTTGTCTTATCAAAGGAGGTCCAGCAACCACAGCCTCCCCGCCCGAGTTGTTTGGGGTTTCGATTTTCCACCCTCCCTTTTATGTCAGCTATGTGCCTGTAGTTTTCCTAGTATCAGTCACGTCCTGGTGGGTGGCATCTCTTCCTTGTCAAGACAAGGTGCTTCTTATATATTTCGTATAGATTGCCATCCGTTGAGATCTAGTCTTTCTTACGTCTTCCTCTTTGGCCGGCATCTCACGTGGTCAGCAGTTTGCATCCTGACATCACACGTCCTAGAACTCAATCTTACATTCTTCTCGGCCACTTCCTGAGTATCAGAAGCACTTAAGACACGGAGGGAGCCGCTTCAGAGACAAGAAACTCCCTTCAGTTAGAACATTCGTTCATTCAGTTGAAGGCCGAGAGACTCCCCGAATTCAAAACATTTGTTTCCCCCTCTTTTGGCTGATAGCTCACTTTCAGTCCAGCGTCGAGGTGAGCTTCAAGTGCGACAACTCTTCCCCACATGTAACTTCGAATAATTAATCCGCTCACAGATTGCCCCACTTTATTCATTCAAAGGAAAATGAGCTATGAAGTTTAAGGCTGCTCGTTTCAAAATTCCATTTGAAGTACCAGTAGAAAATGATGGCAGTAACCTTAAGTGTGTTAACCCTATGGACTTGTCTGCCGTCGGACAGGGTCAAGTGCCAGTGGCTTCCTCGTTAGTATAGTGGTGAGTATCCCCGCCTGTCACGCGGAGACCGGGGTTCGTTTCCCGGCGGGGAGCACGTAGCTTCTTTTTGGTCTAGCTTTCATCAGAGCACTGGATCATGCCTGTGAACTATTAACAACCTATTAATAGTCATATCGACTATTCATTTCTGTGGTCCGTGGTTTGATGCTGACAGAACTCCTTTAGTGACTGCGTTAGATGGGCGGTGACTATACCAGACTCACCAATGGGGCATTCTTGTTTGGTTTGACTCCTTAACAGTCACCTTGACTGCAGGCCTAGTAACTTGCTGTCAGCCCATTGCCACGAGCTTCCTGCTTTCTATCACTGCTTTTCAGCAGTGAGTACAACCTGATTTCCAGATAGTCACCCCCTACCTGTAGTGCTGAAGCTCAACCTGGTGTCGGGCCTAGTATAAGGGGCAAGGTGTAGCTCAGCAACTTGAAAGATTGCAGTTTTCGACATAGTTCTCTTACCGGGTCTCTCACTCGGTGACCTCGCTAAATAAGTTGCTCACACTGTTCAGCACACTTTAAATATATTCATTAATTACTGCAAATATCGTGCGTTCTGTTTATTTCGCAGCGTGCTACACTTCTAACACGTGGAAACTAACCTCGAGCTATTTGTCGCATAAGTTTGAGTCGAGGAAATCATGGCTGCAAAGAGTCAGTAGACCAGCGCATACCCACGCATGTGCGTGTGTGTGCACACATATAAACGTATCTACCTATCTGCCTCTCCATCTATAGCAATAGCTATATGTACGTATACGTAGACAGACAGCTAGCTAGCTAGCTGGCTGGCTAGCTAGCTAGAGACACAGTGAGATGTCTAGGAGAGGAGACGAGCAAGCAGGTTCTGTAGTGTAGTGGTTATCACGTCTGCTTAACACGCAGAAGGTCCTGGGTTCGATCCCCAGTGGAACCATTATGCCAGTGCAAGATAAGAGAATTGGGGTAGGCGTGATGAAGCATAACAGATTCGTTTCCAGTAACCCAATCCTTGGTTTGAGATACCTTTAAATGTGCTCTTGATTGCTTCAGATAAAACTGCTTCAATTGAGAAAAATCCTGCTCTGCTGTGCGACAGTATATCAGTTGACGTACAGATTGCAAGGGCACAGAAACAATTGCCGACGTCTTTAGATTACGTTCGAAATGTGTTTAAATGCACAGATGCTAAGTATTTTGAAATAAAACCGCAGCTCTTTTAGTAACATCTTTACAGGTTGGTAGGTGGCCACAAGGCCTCTGGCAGGTCGATCACTAGGGAGCCTGACCCGGTTTCCTCACTGCCCCAAAGTAAGTACGGCCTGGAAGATCAGTTTTATTAACGGGTCAGCACCTGAGGTCTCTTCAGTAGCAAGAAGAAGCGTCCCTGGGTGGGCTTGAACCACCAACCTTTCGGTTAACAGCCGAACGCGCTAACCGATTGCGCCACAGAGACATAGGATCACCTTCTCCAAAAGTACAGCAAAAAGGGGAAACCTCTCCGTCGCACTACAAACTCAAACACCAGAGATTTAACCGGTGTAAAATACCATCATCCCCTTGGAGATATTATGAATAAGCTTTGTGTTAATACAATGGGAAAAATGTCTGATGAGCATTGTATATTATGTCTCCATAAAAACAAGTGAAGAGGTATTCCGGTAAGACTAACTCATCATTTTGCAAACTGCGCTGAACTGCAACACGGTAGAATTGTGCACTGACACTTTGCAGAGTATTGCGGGTGCGCAGTTTGGGTTTTCCAGCGGGTTGGGTTTGCAGAGATTGAGTGAGTTAATGCAGCCATAGATGGCTGTCACCTTTTAATTGGGTAAAATATGGCACGCAGCAGGTGAGAAGATGTGCTGGGTATTGATTGGAAAGGAACATGTAAGGCAGAGAAGGAGCAAATGCAGTTAAAGTAGAAGTGCCAGTAGAGCGTGCAGGTGCTTGCTTTCTTCGAGAGTTGACTATATCTCAGGTGGCACAGGACATCAGCTAAGCCGGTATAGCTGGCGTGCAATGGTGCTGTGAGCACCCCAGGCTTGACATGCCCCGCTACACTCTGACTTGCCCTGTAGCAGTGTTGTCTTAGCCGGTAAGGAGTCGCGAAGCCACATTAGAAAAGAAGGAAAGACCGAAGACAACTGCATGGATGGAAATGAAAATGAAAGAACTACGAATCTATCCCAGGCCGTTGGTAAATAATCCTCAGAAGAAAGTTCTGTCTTTGCTGTACACTCTGCGATAATCAATATTATATCTCTGATAACTGATCTGTTAATTCTATATTTAACAACATACAGCGTATACAACTGAAAGTGGAGCTGTTGTAAATATGGTATACAGTGGTTTGAAATGATAGTTAAGAATACTGTGTAAATGCTATCTTAATGGAAAATGAAAAAATATCTGAGGGAGAAAAGTAAAAAAGAAAGAGGCGTGAGAGCAGAAACTGAAGTGGCACGGATGGGAAGAGGGGACAACAGCTCAAGAAAGTGTCTGACAGGGGCTGTCCGCAGTGGCTCGCCCTCACTGGGAACAGATATACTTCTGGCAAGATCGCCTGTTGTAGAGCATCCTCTCCAGTAGAGTCGTGGGGACAGAAGATGAAGTACTGCAGGACAAAACACCATAAGTGGGCAGGCTGACACGCGTAAGAAACCTGGATTTTAAAATTCTAAGACAGCCCGAGGAAAAGTTTCAGAGAGTGACCCCGAGCTAAAGCATGGCTTTATGGGTATGCTAATCAGGTGATGGGTGACATTTCATTTTTATAGCCTTTTTTGTCAGTTCTCAAATTAAAAAGAGATCCAGCGCTGCACAGATGTGATACCTGAGCAGAAGGGGCAATCTGTTTATTCGACAAACTGAAAGGATAAACCACGGAAATCCAAACTTGTTTTACCAGCTCATTAGCATGACCAGAATGCCATGGTTTACCATGTATTTTCTCCCACTTGCGATTCTTTCTTTGTCACGAGCTGGATTTGGAAACAGACGGTGTCGTTTCTCAGCACAGATGTCATCACACTCCTTCATTTTCGAAACGTAGCTGAGTTTTTTGGTCGCTGTAATCTTAATAAACTCCTCTTGTCTTATCAAAGGAGGTCCAGCAACCACAGCCCCTCCCCCCGCCCCGAGTTGTTTGGGGTTTCGCATTTTCACCCTCCCTTTTATGTCAGCTATGTGCCTGTAGTTTTCCTAGTATCAGTCACGTCCTGGTGGGTGGCATCTCTTCCTTGTCAAGACAAGGTGCTTCTTATATATTTCGTATAGATTGCCATCCGTTGAGATCTAGTCTTTCTTACGTCTTCCTCTTTGGCCGGCATCTCACGTGGTCAGCAGTTTGCATCCTGACATCACCGTCCTAGAACTCAATCTTACATTCTTCTCGGCCACTTCCTGAGTATCAGAAGCACTTAAGACACGGAGGAGCCGCTTCAGAGACAAGAAACTCCCTTCAGTTAGAACATTCGTTCATTCAGTTGAAGGCCGAGAGACTCCCCGAATTCAAAACATTTGTTTCCCCCTCTTTTGGCTGATAGCTCACTTTCAGTCCAGCGTCGAGGTGAGCTCCAAGCGCAACAACTCTTCCCCACCTGTAACTTCGAATAATTAATCCGCTCACAGATTGCCCCACTTTATTCATTCAAAGGAAAATGAGCTATGAAGTTTAAGGCTGCTCGTTTCAAAATTCCATTTGAAGTACCAGTAGAAAATGATGGCAGTAACCTTAAGTGTGTTAACCCTATGGACTTGTCTGCCGTCGGACAGGGTCAAGTGCCAGTGGCTTCCTCGTTAGTATAGTGGTGAGTATCCCCGCCTGTCACGCGGGAGACCGGGGTTCGATTCCCCGACGGGGAGCACGTAGCTTCTTTTTGGTCTAGCTTTCATCAGAGCACTGGATCATGCCTGTGAACTATTAACAACCTATTAATAGTCATATCGACTATTCATTTCTGTGGTACGTGGTTTGATTCTGACAAAACTCCTTTAGTGACTGCGTTAGATGGAGCGAGTGACTATACCAGACTCACCAATGGGGCATTCTTGTTTGGTTTGACTCCTTAACAGTCACCTTGACTGCAGGCCTAGTAACTTGCTGTCAGCCCATTGCCACGAGCTTCCTGCTTTCTATCACTGCTTTTCAGCAGTGAGTACAACCTGATTTCCAGATAGTCACCCCCTACCTGTAGTGCTGAAGCTCAACCTGGTGTCGGGCCTAGTATAAGGGGCAAGGTGTAGCTCAGCAACTTGAAAGATTGCAGTTTTCGACATAGTTCTCTTACCGGGTCTCTCACTCGGTGACCTCGCTAAATAAGTTGCTCACACTGTTCAGCACACTTTAAATATATTCATTAATTACTGCAAATATCGTGCGTTCTGTTTATTTCGCAGCGTGCTACACTTCTAACACGTGGAAACTAACCTCGAGCTATTTGTCGCATAAGTTTGAGTCGAGGAAATCATGGCTGCAAAGAGTCAGTAGACCAGCGCATACCCACGCGTGTGCGTGCGTGTGTGTGCACACATATAAACGTATCTACCTATCTGCCTCTCCATCTATAGCAATAGCTATATGTACGTATACGTAGACAGACAGCTAGCTAGCTAGCTGGCTGGCTAGCTAGAGACACAGTGAGATGTCTAGGAGAGGAGGCGAGCAAGCAGGTTCTGTAGTGTAGTGGTTATCACGTCTGCTTAACACGCAGAAGGTCCTGGGTTCGATCCCCAGTGGAACCATTATGCCAGTGCAAGATAAGAGAATTGGGGTAGGCGTGATGAAGCATAACAGATTCGTTTCCAGTAACCCAATCCTTGGTTTGAGATACCTTTAAATGTGCTCTTGATTGCTTCAGATAAAACTGCTTCAATTGAGAAAAATCCTGCTCTGCTGTGCGACAGTATATCAGTTGACGTACAGATTGCAAGGGCACAGAAACAATTGCCGACGTCTTTAGATTACGTTCGAAATGTGTTTAAATGCACAGATGCTAAGTATTTTGAAATAAAACCGCAGCTCTTTTAGTAACATCTTTACAGGTTGGTAGGTGGCCACAAGGCCTCTGGCAGGTCGATCACTAGGGAGCCTGACCCGGTTTCCTCACTGCCCCAAAGTAAGTACGGCCTGGAAGATCAGTTTTATTAACGGGTCAGCACCTGAGGTCTCTTCAGTAGCAAGAAGAAGCGTCCCTGGGTGGGCTTGAACCACCAACCTTTCGGTTAACAGCCGAAGGCGCTAACCGATTGCGCCACAGAGACATAGGATCACCTTCTCCAAAAGTACAGCAAAAAGGGGAAACCTCTCCGTCGCACTACAAACTCAAACACCAGAGATTTAACCGGTGTAAAATACCATCATCCTTGGAGATATTATGAATAAGCTTTGTGTTAATACAATGGGAAAAATGTCTGATGAGCATTGTATATTATGTCTCCATAAAAACAAGTGAAGAGGTATTCCGGTAAGACTAACTCATCATTTTGCAAACTGCGCACAGACTGCAACACGGTAGAATTGTGCACTGACACTTTGCAGAGTATTGCGGGTGCGCATTTTGGGTTTTCCAGCGGGTTGGGTTTGCAGAGATTGAGTGAGTTAATGCAGCCATAGATGGCTGTCACCTTTTAATTGGGTAAAATATGGCACGCAGCAGGTGAGAAGATGTGCTGTTTATTGATTGGAAAGGAACATGTAAGGCAGAGAAGGAGCAAATGCAGTTAAAGTAGAAGTGCCAGTAGGGCGTGTAGGCGGTTGTTTTCTTCGAGAGTTGACTATATCTCAGGTGGCACAGGACATCAGCTAAGCCGGTATAGCTGGCGTGCAATGGTGCTGTGAGCACCCCAGGCTTGACATGCCCCGCTACACTCTGACTTGCCCTGTAGCAGTGTTGTCTTAGCCGGTAAGGAGTCGCGAAGCCACATTAGAAAAGAAGGAAAGACCGAAGACAACTGCATGGATGGAAATGAAAATGAAAGAACTACGAATCTATCCCAGGCCGTTGGTAAATAATCCTCAGAAGAAAGTTCTATCTTTGCTGTACACTCTGCGATAATCAATATTATATCTCTGATAACTGATCTGTTAATTCTATATTTAACAACATACAGCGTATACAACTGAAAGTGGAGCTGTTGTAAATATGGTATACAGTGGTTTGAAATGATAGTTAAGAATACTGTGTAAATGCTATCTTAATGGAAAATGAAAAAATATCTGAGGGAGAAAAGTAAAAAAGAAAGGCGTGAGAGCAGAAACTGAAGTGGCACGGATGGGAAGAGGGACAACAGCTCAAGTAATTGTCTGTCAGGGGCTGCTCGCAGTGGCTCGCCCTCACTGGGAACAGATATACTTCTGGCAAGATCGCCTGTTGTAGAGCATCCTCTCCAGTAGAGTCGTGGGGACAGAAGATGAAGTACTGCAGGACAAAACACCATAAGTGGGCAGGCTGACACGCGTAAGAAACCTGGATTTTAAAATTCTAAGACAGCCCGAGGAAAAGTTTCAGAGAGTGACCCGAACTAAAGCATAGCTTTATGAGTATGCTAATCAGGTGATGGGTGACATTTCATGTTTATAACATTTTTTGACAGTTCGCAAATTAAAAGAGATCCAGCGCTGCACAGATGTGATACCTGAGCAGAAGGGGCAATCTGTTTATTCGACAAACTGAAAGGAAATCCAAACTTGTTTTACCAGCTCATTAGCATGACCAGAATGCCATGGTTTACCATGTATTTTCTCCCACTTGCGATTCTTTCTTTGTCACGAGCTGGATTTGGAAACAGACGGTGTCGTTTCTCAGCACAGATGTCATCACACTCCTTCATTTTGAAGCGTAGCTGAGTTTCTTGGTCGCTGTAATCTTAATAAACTCCTCTTGTCTTATCAAAGGAGGTCCAGCAACCACAGCCCCTCCCCCCGCCCCGAGTTGTTTGGGGTTTCCGATTTTTTTTCACCCTCCCTTTTATGTCAGCTATGTGCCTGTAGTTTTCCTAGTATCAGTCACGTCCTGGTGGGTGGCATCTCTTCCTTGTCAAGACAAGGTGCTTCTTATATATTTCGTATAGATTGCCATCCGTTGAGATCTAGTCTTTCTTACGTCTTCCTCTTTGGCCGGCATCTCACGTGGTCAGCAGTTTGCATCCTGACATCACACGTCCTAGAACTCAATCTTACATTCTTCTCGGCCACTTCCTGAGTATCAGAAGCACTTAAGACACGGAGGGAGCCGCTTCAGAGACAAGAAACTCCCTTCAGTTAGAACATTCGTTCATTCAGTTGAAGGCCGAGAGACTCCCCGAATTCAAAACATTTGTTTCCCCCTCTTTTGGCTGATAGCTCACTTTCAGTCCAGCGTCGAGGGTGAGCTTCAAGTGCGACAACTCTTCCCCACATGTAACTACGAATAATTAATCCGCTCACAGATTGCCCCACTTTATTCATTCAAAGGAAAATGAGCTATGAAGTTTAAGGCTGCTCGTTTCAAAATTCCATTTGAAGTACCAGTAGAGAAAATGATGGCAGTAACCTTAAGTGTGTTAACCCTATGGACTTGTCTGCCGTCGGACAGGGTCAAGTGCCAGTGGCTTCCTCGTTAGTATAGTGGTGAGTATCCCCGCCTGTCACGCGGGAGACCGGGGTTCGATTCGCGGACGCGGAGCGCGTAGCTTCTTTTTGGTCTAGCTTTCATCAGAGCACTGGATCATGCCTGTGAACTATTAACAACCTATTAATAGTCATATCGACTATTCATTTCTGTGGTACGTGGTTTGATTCTGACAAAACTCCTTTAGTGACTGCGTTAGATGGTGCGAGTGACTATACCAGACTCACCAATGGGGCATTCTTGTTTGGTTTGACTCCTTAACAGTCACCTTGACTGCAGGCCTAGTAACTTGCTGTCAGCCCATTGCCACGAGCTTCCTGCTTTCTATCACTGCTTTTCAGCAGTGAGTACAACCTGAATTCTCAGATAGTCACCCCCTACCTGTAGTGCTGAAGCTCAACCTGGTGTCGGGCCTAGTATAAGGGGCAAGGTGTAGCTCAGCAACTTGAAAGATTGCAGTTTTCGACATAGTTCTCTTACCGGGTCTCTCACTCGGTGACCTCGCTAAATAAGTTGCTCACACTGTTCAGCACACTTTAAATATATTCATTAATTACTGCAAATATCGTGCGTTCTGTTTATTTATGGCGTGCTACACTTCTAACACGTGGAAACTAACCTCGAGCTATTTGTCGCATAAGTTTGAGTCGAGGAAATCATGGCTGCAAAGAGTCAGTAGACCAGCGCATACCCACGCGTGTGCGTGCGTGTGTGTGCACACATATAAACGTATCTACCTATCTGCCTCTCCATCTATAGCAATAGCTATATATGCATTATCGTAGACAGACAGCTAGCTAGCTAGCTGGCTGGCTAACTAGCTAGAGACACAGTGAGATGTCTAGGAGAGGAGGCGAGCAAGCAGGTTCTGTAGTGTAGTGGTTATCACGTCTGCTTAACACGCAGAAGGTCCTGGGTTCGATCCCCAGTGGAACCATTATGCCAGTGCAAGATAAGAGAATTGGGGTAGGCGTGATGAAGCATAACAGATTCGTTTCCAGTAACCCAATCCTTGGTTTGAGATACCTTTAAATGTGCTCTTGATTGCTTCAGATAAAACTGCTTCAATTGAGAAAAATCCTGCTCTGCTGTGCGACAGTATATCAGTTGACGTACAGATTGCAAGGGCACAGAAACAATTGCCGACGTCTTTAGATTACGTTCGAAATGTGTTTAAATGCACAGATGCTAAGTATTTTGAAATAAAACCGCAGCTCTTTTAGTAACATCTTTACAGGTTGGTAGGTGGCCACAAGGCCTCTGGCAGGTCGATCACTAGGGAGCCTGACCCGGTTTCCTCACTGCCCCAAAGTAAATACGGCCTGGAAGATCAGTTTTATTAACGGGTCAGCACCTGAGGTCTCTTCAGTAGCAAGAAGAAGCGTCCCTGGGTGGGCTTGAACCACCAACCTTTCGGTTAACAGCGAGCAGCTAACGATTGCGCCACAGAGACATAGGATCACCTTCTCCAAAAGTACAGCAAAAAGGGGAAACCTCTCCGTCGCACTACAAACTCAAACACCAGAGATTTAACCGGTGTAAAATACCATCATCCTTGGAGATATTATGAATAAGCTTTGTGTTAATACAATGGGAAAAATGTCTGATGAGCATTGTATATTATGTCTCCATAAAAACAAGTGAAGAGGTATTCCGGTAAGACTAACTCATCATTTTGCAAACTGCGCACAGACTGCAACACGGTAGAATTGTGCACTGACACTTTGCAGAGTATTGCGGGTGCGCAGTTTGGGTTTTCAGCGGGTTGGGTTTGCAGAGATTGAGTGAGGGTTTTTTTAAAAAAGGGGAGCCA